>NC_091060.1:176489339-176794111 GCF_000393655.2 Nicotiana sylvestris | reverse complement strand
TGTTGGTGGTGGTGGGCGTTTAGATGATGAATATATGAACAACCTTTATGGTAATCCAACTATAGATGAAGAAGATGAGCAGGAAATAGATTTAGATGAAACACAACCAGATGATGATACACCCACTAGTCATGTTGCTCAAGTTAACCCAGCTAATCCAAATGATGCCCTGGATGACTCCCCCCCCCCCCCGTTACTACCCCCACTTTTTCTAGAAAACCTTCTAAACGGGCCGAAATATATCTTGTTTGGCCATTTTTTATTCAAATAAGAGAAAAAAATAAAGCTCAGTGTAAAACTTGTGGCAAAGAGTTAGCCTTTAACTATGTTGATCGGGGGGCGAGAAGTTTGAGGAAACACATAATGTGACGATCCGACCCGTCGTCTCATAGGTTACCGCTCTGTTTTTCCCATTCTCAGCTTCTTTATGCTTTATTATCCGTACCTTATGTAATCGAGTTGGTTTGGAGTGGTTTTGATAAAAAATGAGACACTTAGTCTCTTTTAAGAAGGCTTAAGTTGGAAAAGTCAACCGGACATTGACTTATGAGTTAGAGGGCTCGGATGTGAATTCTGACGGTTCGGTTAGCTCCGGGAGGTGATTTGTGACTTAGGAGTGTGATCGGAAGTGGTTTTGGAGGTCCGGTGTAGAATTAGGCTTGAATTGGCGAAGTCAGTATTTTGGCGAATTCCGGTTGATAGGTGAGATTTTGATCCGAGGTTCGGAATAGAATTCGGAGAGTTGTTGTAGCTTTGTTATGTTATTTATGATGTGTGTGCAAAATTTCAGGTTATTCGGACATCATTTAGTCGGGTTTTTTTTCAAAAGTGTATTTCGCAAGTTTTTGGAAGCTTAGGCTTGAATTCAATGAGTTTTGGGTAATTTGATGTTGTTTGAGGTGTTTTGATGATTGGAACAGTTTTGAATGATGTTATAAGTTATGTTGGTATGTTTGGTTGGGGCCCCATGAGGCTCGGATATGTTTTGGAAAAGTTTTTGGAAGATTTTGGCATTTCGATTATGAGCATGTAATGATCCAAAGGTCCATTTTTAGTTCTAGAGTTTGAAATTTGATTTTGAGACTTCAAGAATTTGATAATGAATTATAGGAGCGATCTGGAAAGTTTGGTCTAATTTCATCAAGTCGCGATTGAGTTTTGACACGAAACATGAGTTAATTGTTTAACGAGCGAAATGGGTATTGAACTGAGCAAATGAGCTCCGAATTGAGTTTCTACTGAAGGGCTATGTTCATATTATTATTTGTGACTCATAGGAACAAGAATCATCAAATTGCGAGGTCCAAGTCCCGAGAAATGAATTTTTGAGTAAAATTGCTTTCTGAAAATATTTAAGGAAAATGGAAATGAAATTTGATTAGAAAGTGATGGTATCGGGCCCGTATTTTGGTTTCGGTGCCCGGTACAGGTCTTATATATAGTTTAAGCACTTTCTGTAAAGTTTGGTTGAAAACAAACGTCGTTTGACGTGTTTCGGACTCAAAATGGAAAATTTGATGTTTTATGAAATTTGAAAGAATTCATGGATTTTAAAGCTTAATTCGTGGTATATGACGTTACTTTGGCGATTTGATCGCACGGTTAAGTTCGTAGGATGTTGTTGAGTTAGTGTATGTGTTTAGTTAGGAGCCCCGAGGGCTCGAGAGTGTTTCGGAGGTGTCTCGGGGTGATTTCGGACTTAGGAAAATTGGAGAAAATTGCAGAAATAGTACCCCGTGAACAGTACCGTGTACAGTACTCAGTGAACAGTACCGTGTACAGTAACACGCGTGAACAGCAGCCGAAAATTTTGGACAGTGTAGAGAAAGAGCAGTCCGATTTTCTTTCATTTTTTGGACTTTCAAGCTCGAATTTTGGGCAATTTTGAGCGAGAAGTTATGGGAATTCTTGGGGTAAGTGTTCTTGACCCCCTTGTGATTATATTCCATGAATAAATCTTCATTTTTGGCTTTAGATTATTGATATTTGAAGAGAAATGGATGATTTCCTAAAATTCCCTAAAGATGAATTTTTAAGATTTGAAAGTCAATCCGATGTCGGATTTTGGTAAAATTTATATGGTTGAACTCATGGTTGGATGGGGGTTCATATTCCGTGACTTTTGTCGTATTCCGAGATGTGGGCGGGCCCCACGGGCAAATTTTGAGTGTAATTTCGAATTTTTGATGGACAATGTAGAATTCCATATGGAATTAATTCTTATAATTTTTATTAACTGGATCGAATCGTTATGGCTAGATTCGAGGCATTCAGAGGTTAATAAGGGGCAAAGGCATCGCGATCTAGAGAATTAGCCTGTTCGAGGTGAGTAATTGATGTAAATGATGTCCTGAGGGTTTGAAACACCGGAATTTCACATCGTAACGCTATATTAAGGTGACTTGCACGCCGGATAACGGGCGTGGGGTAGAGCACCATTGGGGATTGTGACTTGGTCCATCCCGAGAGATGTTTTTACCGTGTTTTCTACTTGAACTAAATTGAGAATCATCCTTACTTGGATTTGATTGTTACATTTGGGCTTCTTGCCAATTATTTGAATCTTTCAGGGATTGATATCACTGTTTTCGCATATTTTGCTTATCATTTTATCTCAGTCCAAGGTTTTAAATACTATTTTGCAAACTCAGCCATCTTTCTAAGATTTGAAAACTTAAATGATATGTCTAAATGATATTTCGGGCTGAGAACTACTGTTTTACGAATGCCCAAGGGGCTTATGATGATTTCTGGATTGAGCATGGATCGGGCTGCTCGCCGCAGCAGTGTTACATTGATATTGAGGCCGAGGGCCTGGTTGATTACATTGATATTGAGGCCGAGAGCCTGTGTGATTATACTGATATTGATATGAGGCCGAGGGCCTAGATTTGATGCCACGAGATGGCTTGATATTGCGCTTGGGCTGTAGGAGCTCCTCCGGAGTCTGTACTAACCCCCCAGTGAGCGTCGTCGACGATAAATAAATATGGATGGCTCGGAATGCACGCCATAATGGGTACCAGAGGGTACCGTCATATGCATTGCATTGCACTCATGCATTTATTCCTTATCTGCATTATCTGCCATAATAATTATGTGCTCTTATTTCATTGACTGGTTGCTTCATACTATTCTGAGCCTGAGGGGCTGATACTGTTCTGAGATACTGAGCCCGAGGGGCAGATTTCTACTTATTATTTTGATACTGAGCCCGAGGGGCAGATTTCTACTTGTTATTTTGATACTGAGCCCGAGGGGCAGATTTCTACTTGTTGTTTTAATAGTGAGCTCGGGGGCAGATTTCTACTCATCATTTTACTGCCAAATTACCTTTTTTACTGGTTTAAAAGAAATTTCACATGATGTTTATCCGAATTGTTATTTTAAATGATTTCACTGCTTCTGTATAGAATGTTGTGTGCCTTAACGTGTTTTAGATCATTACATGCTTATGCTTAAAACGGTAAAAATCTTCCAAAAACTCTTCCAAAACTTATCCGAGCCTCATGGGATCCCAACAAAGTATACTAACAAGTCTCATAATATGACACAAACTTAGTTGTTCCTTCGAATCACCAAAAACAACGCAAAAATACTAAATTCACCTTGGATTCAAGCATATGAACTTTGAAACTTCTAACTTTCACATCCGATGCCGAAACACGTCAAAACTAGTCCGAATGATCTCAAATTTTGCAGACAAGTCCAAAATGACATAACGAAACTATAGCAACTCTCGGAATTCCATTCCGACCCTCGGATCAAAATCTCACCTATCAACCGGAATTCGCCAAAATACTAACTTTGCCAATTCAAGCTTAATTCTACATCGGTCATCACAAACATATTCCGGACACACTTCTAAGTCCCAAATAACCTAACGAAGCTATCCGAACCATAAAATTCGCATTTCGAGTGCTCCAACACATAAGTCAATATTTGGTTGACTTTTCCAACTTAAGCTTCCTTAAAAGAGACTAAGTGTCTCAAACCTTACCAAAATCATTCCTGAATGACTTCAAATTCTGCACACAAGTCACATTCGACATTACGGACTTGCCCCATTTTCAGAACCGCTTTCCGACCCCGATATCAAAATTTTCACTTCCGGTCGTATTTTCTCAAAAACCTTCAAATTTTTATATTTAGCCAAATGACTTCAAAATGACCTTCGGACATCCGAATTCACTTCCGATCGCGCTCCCAACTCCAGAATCACCATACGGAGCTATTCCCAGACTCAGAATCCCAAACGGATATCTATAGCACTAAAATGCCTTCCAACCCAAATTTATGCAATTCTTCTAAAATACTAACTTCCACAATATACGCCGAAATGCTCACGGGTTATCCAAAACCAAATCCGTACATACGCCCAAGTCCGAAATCATCATACAACATGCTGGAACTTTCAAATCCCAATTCTGAGGTCGTTTACTCAAAATTCCAATCTTAGCCATTTTCTTCAACTTAAGGTTGCCGCAATGAAAAGTTTCTTTCCAATTTGACTCCGAATTTCCCGAAATTCAACTCTGACCATACGTACAAGTCAATATACCTGAAATGAAACTGTTTATGACTTCCAACTGCTGAACGACGCGCTAGAGCTCAAACGACCGGTCAGGTCGTTACATTCTCCCCCACTTAAATAGACGTTCGTCCTCGAACGTTCCATGAATTGCTCTTAAGTTATCTGAAATCACTGTTTAACACCTCGTGCATCTGCCCGTGCTACCACAACTTATATGGACACATTAGTTTGATCAAATCTGTAGATATCCTCTTTTATCCATACAATAAGCTCAGAACCCAATTCCAACACATGAAATTCTCTGCCAGACCTGTTCCCTGTATATAAACATCGTATCAACTACCACACGAGGTACCAGAACACGACTGCGTACCTTTGTTGAATTAGCACCATGCATCGCATAATTCACCATCTAACCACAATGAACTCCATGAACCTTAATAGCCAAAATTCTACGACTCTGATTCTCCCAATGCATATGATGATATACCTATACATTCTGTTATAATGCTGACGATACAACCACAATGGAGGAGATGTGCAGAAATTTCTAACCAATTGCAGAGTTAACCAAACATTAATTCTCTCTTTTTTGACTAAAATCATCACCTCATTACTACCCAAATACTGGTAACTGCCCTGTAATATACCTCACATAATCCCACTGCAATGGTCCCCGATACCAATAGTCTCGCCTCACCTAGTACGAGCTGCTCAGACAACCAATCACCACAGGCAATGACCAACGGTCTCACATGATGCAAAAATGCGCCAATAGGCCATAATGCGAACAAGATACATAAGGAAATGATCCAGGAATGGACTGCTGAACTCACACAACTAATATGGACTTTTCCCCAGAGAATAGGAATTTATCAAGCCGTTTCATAGCACACATGGCACAATCACAATATTACATAAGTTGTCGAACACGGAACAACATATGATATTCCAACACCCCTCCTTGAGGAGTGCTATACTAAAATGAACACATCTGACTCACATGAAGCCCATAATCATATTTAAATCCATTTACCCACTTCAGATCGATTCTGCTCGCACTGAACTAGGCTGATAGCCTTTCCTGGGCCCGTAATAAGTCATTTCTTCTCATAACATGAAAGAACTACCACCATAGCCGGGACAACACCCCACAATCCACAACCAGATGAACCGAACGACTTCATATAGACCTTAGATATTCTTCCAACATTTCAACTTTCTTAAGTCCCCAAAATTTGACTAACTCCCAGATTTTTCAAATATTTCGGTAGAGTCTCCCTTGTAATTGGGCTTATCCACCTGTCAGAGTAACACCAAAACAACTCCTAACAGCATGTCCACAACCCAACAAGTATCACAAGTATATCAATAACACTAATCTCCGCATTACAAGCCTGACATTATCACAATGATATTTTGACATGAAACGCATCATTTGTATGATCATAACCACATTTCTGGTCTTAATAGTTGTTCATAAATAACTCCATCATTATCAATAAATCTCATATTAACCACCACCTCATTTCAAATTTTTACAATACTGACAACAGAATGTGAGGCATGAAGACCTCATTATTACTTACTCGGATTAATGAGTCACATTTAATGCCACCTGGGAACTCATCTCATAAGCTAAAACGCAATGTTTACAGTACGAAAATGGCTGAATATGAACATAAAATATACAAGAATTATCAAATCAACCTAACTGGCATAACTCCCTTTAATATTATCGTACGAATTAAACTTTACAAAGGAAAACTTTAAACTCATAATTATTTACCACAAGGACCTTGTCCTTACATAACCTCCACTGCGGCTTGCAGCCCGGTTTAAATATTTCACATTGTGCCAACTGCAGTTTTCAATTTCCTTTCTTTCTTCTTCTCTTTAAATTTCGTAAACATTTTTTTTTCATAGCACATAACGAACCCTCATACCGGTAGGGCATATAATTCATAAAAAAAGTTGGAACCAATTATTCCAAAACACATTAAACCCATTGTAGTGAATAATAAACATTACTTTAACCTTACCCCAAATCCTTGGAGCCCAATTTCTAACATCCAAAATTCTTTTCAAGACCCGAATCTCACATACACACACTGTATAAGTTCGAACAAACTGTGTCAAGCCATAACAATAACCCTAGATATAATCGCATAACATACTACACAACTCGTATACTCGCAACACCATTCTCGATCACCATAACCACTCAAACCAACCAAGTACCAGTAGGAAACCCTACATTAAACAGAACCTCGCTCCAAAACCTTCGTACCCCATCAATAATGAAGAAATATACAGGAACTCACAATACACAACATGTTCCCCATACCTGTAGAAAGTATCTATTTTAAACCATGGTAGAAACCATCAAGAACACTTGGAAATTCATTTTCTCCTAATCAAGCTATCAGAACTAAATTCCTCTAATTCAACCAGGCCACGCAGGTCATCAAACTCAGAACTATTATCATATTACTACAGCTAGTTCAACAAAAATTCTTCACAAGCTTAGGTAACACAGACCGTAAAATACCTCAATTCCACTACTAAGATCACCTTCATTCTCGTGACAATCAACTCAAATTTCTCAATTAGAGTCAAATTCAAATCTCAACACATACCCTGTTAGTAGAAAAGAAACTCTCTACTCAACATTATAAGGAACACATCTACATAGATTATTTCGCATGAGATAACCCACCTACTTTGCCTCCAATTAACATTTTTGTATACCTTCCACCGTCGTACACATTACACAATCACTTAGTCTTCCTGGGTCTAAACTCATACTGTAACATGAAATTTACTTCACTCCAAATAGGAGACTTGAAAAGATTCTTCACACCCATAACTCAGAGCTACACCTCTAATCACAATGGAAATCATACACTTAATAGTTCACCTATCATCCAGCAGATCTTCCTCAACACTTCCAAGTCATATAGAAACATCTCGCAGTACTAACATACCCATCACATTGCTACCCAACCGTCATTCCCACTAATAGGGGCAATACCGGATATATAAGTTCAAAATACTTGCTCACACAATCAGCACCTCGGTGCTCAAGCCGTAGGAAAAGATCCGGCCTCAAGTCCTTCAGACTGGACCAACATCAACTCATAGAGATCACGTATCGCCCCTCAATCAGGGAATCACAAGCCATCAAGGCACATCTGATACTGAGCGCTCATGCGCGCATGCGAACGCGTCAAAAGAATTTCAAGAGTTACTTTTCAAGCTGAATTAAGAACGCACGATAAGAATTCAAGAATGTGAAGTTTTCCTAAAGGTTCTGCAGCCTCTCGAGGATAAATACAAACGTCTCCGTACCGATCCGCGAGACTCCACTAAACATGCTCATGACTCGTGAGACCTATGTAACCTAGGCTCTGATACCAACTTGTCACGACCCAATTCCCGAACTTGGTCGTGATGGCACCTCTCATGAAGACAAGGCCAGCCATTCAACCCAATTCATCATTTTAAGACAATTAATTAACACAATTATAGTATAAACATGGTTTAATACTATCCAATAGCGGAAAATATAGATAAAATACGGAAATCCAACCCAACTCAGCCCTAACCGGGGTGTCACAAGTCATGAGCTACTACAGAATTTACTAAAATTCTACAAAGTATGGAATTAGGAACGACATCTGAAGATATCATAAATACAGAAGATAAGGGAGAAAACGGGTCTGCGAACGCCATGCAGCTACCTCGATAAGTCAAATGAAAACTGAACAATAGAAAACTTGTTTTATGCCTCAGGAATACCTGTACCTGCACACATGGTGCAGGGAGTAATGTGAGTACTCCGACCCAGTGAGTAATAAATATAAATAATAACTGAAGGTAAGAAAACATGTTAAGGCACACAACACTCTATACAGAAGCAGTGAAATCATTTAAAATAACAATTCAGTGAAACATCATGTGAAATTTCTTTTAAACCAGTAAAAACAGGTAATTTAGCAGTAAAATGACGAGTAGAAATCTGCCTCTCGGGCTCAATATCAAAACAACAAGTAAAAATCTGCCCCTCGGGCTCAGTATCAAAATAATAAGTAGAAATCTGCCCCTCAGGCTCAGTATCTCAGAACAGTATCAGCCCCTCGGGCTCAGTATTTCAGAAAAGTATCAACCCCTCGGGCTCAATATCTCAGAAAAGTATCAGCCCCTCGGGCTTAGTATCTCAGAACAGTATCAGCCCCTCAGGCTCAGAACAGTATGAAGCAACCGGTCAATGAAATAAGATCACATAATTATTATGGCGGATAATGCAGATAAGGAATAAATGCATGAGTGCAATGCAATGCATATGACGGTACTCTCTGGTACCCACTGCGGCGTGCAGCCCAAGCCATCCATATTTATTTATCGTCGACGGCGCTCACTGGGGGTGTGTACAGACTCCGGAGGGGCTCCTACATCCCAAGCGCAATAACAAGCCATCTCGTGGCATCAATCAAGTCTTGGTCAGTCATTGTTACCTGACCAATTTATATCACACAGTGCCATTGTTACCACTGTTTCAAGTCACATCATACAGTGTCATTGTTACCACTGTTTCAAATCACTGCTGCGGCGTGCAGCCCGATCCATGCTCAGTCCAGAAATCATAATAAGCCCATTGGGCATTTGTAAAACAGTAGTTCTCAGCCCGAAATATCATTTAGAAATATCATTTAAGTTTTCAAATCTTAGAAAGATGGCTGAGTTTGCAAAACAGTATTTAAAACCTTGGACTGAGATCAAATGATATGCATGTATGCGAAAACAGTGATATCAATCCCTGAAGGATTCAAATAATTGGCAAGAAGCCCAAATGTAACAATTAAATCCAAGTAAGGATGATTTTCAATTTAGTTCAAGTAGAAAACACGGTAAAAACATCTTTCGGGACGGACTAAGTCACAATCCCCAATGGTTCTCTGCCCCACGCCCGTTATCCGGCGTGCAAGTCACCTCAATATAGCGTTACGATGTGAAATTCCGGGGTTTCAAACCCTCAGGATATCATTTACAAGCATTACTCACCTCGAACCGGTGAAATCTCTAGCCCGCGACGCCTTTGCTCTTCAAATCGGCCTCCACGCACGTCAAATCTATCCAAAATTAGAGCGAATACATCACAATAAGATAAGGGAACAATACCCAATCGAAAACAATCGAGAAATAGCAAAAAATCTCGAAACTAGCAAAACCCGAGCCCCGGGCCCGCTTCTCAAAAAATTACAAAACTCATATTACCGGATTCCTCGTCTCGCCACGAGTCCATATATACCAAGAACTCCCAAATCCGAGCTCAAATGACCTATCAAATACCAATTTGAAATATCAAAAACTCAAGCCCTAGTTCATCAATTTTAGGCTTAATTTCCATGAATTTCTAGACCAATTTCACAATATAATCGAGTTTTAAGTTCAAAGATCTTACCTCCAATCAATCCTCTTCGAAACCCTCTTCATTTGCTCCCAAAAAGCTCTCAAGATGCTCAAAAATGGATGAAAATGACCCAAAAATCGCGGATATAAACTCACTGCCCAGATTTTTCGGAATTACCGTTCACTCGCGCGGTACTGATCACGCGCGTGGTCACTGTTCACCCGCGTGGTTACTGTTCACGCGCGGGGTTACTGTTCACACTGCTAAAAAATATAGCAACAGCCACAGAAAATTGCAACACTTTTATTTTTCATTAAAATGGCTCTAACTCCATCATACGAACTTGGAATTCGATGATTCTTGTTCCTATGAGTCACAAATAATAATACGAACATAGTCCTTCAATTGAACTCAATTCGAAGCTCGTTTGCCCAGTTCAATACCCATTTCGCTCGTTAAACAATTAACTCATGTTTCGCGTCAAAAATCTAATCGCGACTTGATGAAATTAGACCAAAATTTTCAGATCAGTCCTATAATTCATTATCAAAATTTCGGAAGTCTCGAAATCAAATTTGGATCTCTAGAACTAAAAATGAACCTTTAGATCATTACATGCTTCTGCTTAAAACGGTAAAAATCTTCCAAATACTCTTCCAAAACTTATCCGAGCCTCATGGGATCCCAACAAAGTATACTAACAAGTCCCATAATATGACACAAACTTAGTTGTTCCTTCGAATCACCAAAAATAAAGCAAAAATACTAAATTCACCTCGGATTCAAGCCTATGAACTTTGAAACTTCTAACTTTCACATCTGATGCCGAAACACGTCAAAACTAGTCCGAATGACCTCAAATTTTGCAGACAAGTCCAAAATGACATAACGAAGCTATAGCAACTCTCGGAATTCCATTCCGACCCTCGGATCAAAATCTCACCTATCAACCGGAATTCGCCAAAATACTAACTTTGTCAATTCAAGCTTAATTCTACACCGGTCATCACAAAAATATTCCGGACACACTCCTAAGTCCCAAATCACCTATCAAAGCTATCCGAACCATAAAATTCGCATTTCGAGTGCTCCAACACATAAGTCAATATCCGGTTGACTTTTCCAACTTAAGCTTCCTTAAAAGAGACTAATAGCCTGTTTGGCCAAGCTTCTCAAGAGGCCAAAAGTGCTTTTTTCCCCAAAAACACTTTTTTCTAATTTGAGGTGTTTGGCCAAGCTTATTTGGGGAAAAAAGTGCTTTTGGGAAGAAGCAGAAGCAGAAAAAAGTAGCTTCTTTCCAAAAACAGAAGCAGAAGCAGTTTTGGCTTTTCTTCTTACCTAAAATACCCTTAACAAAATATAGTATATACCAAAATAACCCTTAAACCTATTACTTAGGATATTAATTTATAAATATTTCTTCTTATTTTTAGGAAAACTTTTTAATATATAGTGACTTTAGGGATGAATGCTTTTATATTTGTTGAAGGAATTTTAATATATTTAACTTATATTAAAAGAATTAAGTACTTTTTAATTTTATTTTCATATTTTACTTGAATAAAATGAATTTTTTATTAATTATTGCATGTAATAACAAAATTTTGAGATTATTTATTTACTTATAATATTAATTATTAAGTAAATCTATTCATGTCCTTATTCGTAATTTGACACTTAAAAGCACTTTCTAAAAAGCTTGGCCAAACACAAATTATTTCTCAAAAGTACTTCTCAGACTGATTAGCCAAACACAAACTGCTTCTCTACAAAAGTACTTTTTTCAAAAGCACTTTTGAAAAAAGCACTTCTCAAAATAAGCTGATTTTTCCAGCTTGGCCAAACAGGCTATAAGTATCTCAAACCTTACCAAAATCATTCCGAAATGACTTCAAATTTTGCACACAAGTCACATTCGACATTACGGACTTGCCCCATCTTTCGGAACCGCATTCCGACCCCGATATCAAAATTTTCACTTTCGGTCGTATTTTCTCAAAAACCTTCAAATTTCTATATTTAGCCAAATGACTTCAAAATGACCTCCGGACATCCGAATTCACTTCCGATCACGCTCCCAACTCCAGAATCACCATACGGAGCTATTCCCAGACTCGGAATCCCAAACGGATATCTATAATACTGAAACGCCTTCCAACCCAAATTTATGCAATTCTTCTAAAATACTAACTTCCACAATATACGCCACTCACGGGTTATCCAAAATCAAATTCGGATATACGCCCAAGTCCGAAATCATCATACGAACATGCTGGAACTTTCAGATCCCAATTCCGAGGTTGTTTACTCAAAATTCCAATCTTAGCCATTTTCTTCAACTTAAGGTTGCCGCAATGAAAAGTTTCTTTCTAATTTGACTCCGAATTTCCCGAAATTCAACTCTGACCATACGTACAAGTCAATATACCTGAAATGAAACTGTTCATGACTTCCAACTGCTGAACGACGCGCTAGAGCTCAAAACGACCGGTCGGGTCGTTACATTATTTCTGTTTTTAGGTTTTATACTAGTATTTTAGTATTTCATTTTCATTTGGTAATGTAGAAAGAGAAAATACAAAAGCTGCTTCTTGTTGTTTTTGAAAAGAAAATGATTTGTATTAAACTTCTAACACCTAGAGAAAATCGAAATCACGAAAGACTTGGCAATCAAAGTTTTTATTTCCTTTTATTTTATTATTAGGTTTGTACTTTGCAGTTCTTTCTTAACTTCTGCTCAAGTTGTTGTCCAAATATACCTATTTGTTTTGTAGTTTGATGTAATATCAAAATAATCGTTTTTAACGATGTTTTACCTTATTTATCTTTAAAAATACTATATAACTCTACTTTCTTTTTACTTTGATATTTTTACCTTGGGGAATCCATCAAGATTCCTCTCTCCTTGTGGACTATAAAGATGATGATGAGGTTATTTATAAGTCTCTCAAGATCATGCAAAAACTGGTTGAAGAGGATCCAGACAAGAAGAAAGGTCTACTTTATTTACCTAAATCAGAAATTAGTTAACTTGTTGAAATAATTATCTCATTATTAAGGATTATGCTAACAAAAAATGTCAATATGCTAAACTACATAACGAAGGGACAAGGTCATAAAGCTTACAATAATAAATTCTGAGCCTCATAGGAACCAAGTTGCCAAACTTCCTTCGATTTGAGAGGTATTATTATACTCGATTAAATCGATTAATGTATGTCAAGAATGACGCATATAAACACATAAACTTCAAACATATACAATACTTATACAGAAAAGCAATACAGAAACATACTTGATACGAAATATTATTAGTTCAAATATTAGGCTCTGATACCGTATTACACCTAAACTTCAAACATATAAATAATCATATTGTGCTATAAACTAATAATAATATCAGGATCTTGAATACAATACTTTTACAGAAAAGCAATACAAAAACATACTTGATGCGAAACATGTGATCGTATACAAACAATTTAGGTCTTACCAAAATGAAATGGAAAATGATTTCACTTGACCAATATATGTCAAGAATGATATTAGGCCAAGAGAACATATTTTACATAAGTGACAACAAAGAGTAGTTGGAGAAGTTTCCCTTTCTTGAGATGCTTAAAAGAAAGACTACGATATATAACTTCTTGTTGGGGTGCATTTTACACTAGAACAACAACAACAACAACAACAACAACCCAGTATAATCCCACAAGTGGGGTCTGGGGAGGGTAATATGTACGCAGACCTTACCCCTACCCCGAAGGGTAGAGAGGCTGTTTCCAGGAGACCCTCGGCTCAAAAAAGCAACAGGAGCCGATATATTAGTACCATAAAAATGCATAATAAAAATAAAAATGCGTAATAAAAATAACAACAACAATATATAAGAGATATGAAATATGAAATACAGGATACAAAATACGAAATACGAAATAGATGGCTGGTATAGTACAACTAGAAGGGAAAGCCCTGCATCAATAGACGACCAATGACATTCCTAGTCTAACTCCTAACTGGATAGTCTCCCTCTATTGTGCTGTAGAAATATTCACTCTCCCCTAACCTACAACCTTAATGCTCGACCTCCATAATTCCCTATCAAGGGCCATGTCCTCAGTAATCCTAAGTCGCGCCATGTCCTGTCTGATCACCTCTCCCCAATACTTCTTAGGTCTTCCTCTACCTCTCCGCGTGCCCACTACAGCCAGTCGCTCACACCTCCTCACCGGTGCATCAGTGCTCCTCCTCTGAATGTGCCCGAACCATCTGAGTCTTACTTCCCGCATCTTGTCCTCCATGGGGGCCACACCCACCTTCTCTCGAATATCTTCATTCCTAATCTTATCCATCCTTGTATGCCCGCACATCCACCTCAACATCCTCATCTCTGCTACTTTCATCTTCTGGATGTGTGAGTTCTTTACCGGCCAACATTCAGTTCCATACAACATGGCAGGCCTAACCACTGCTCTATAAAACTTACCTTTTAGTAACGGTGGCACTTTCTTGTCACACAAGACTCCCGACGCTAACCTCCACTTCATCCACCCCACCCCTATACGGTGTGTGACATCCTCGTCAATCTCCCCGATCCCCTGAATAACCGATCCAAGGTACTTGAAACTACCTCTCTTGGGAATGACTTGAGAGTCAAGCCTCACTTCAACTCCCGCTTCCGTCGGCTCAACTCCAAATTTGCACTCGAGGTATTCCGTCTTCGTCCTACTCAACTTGAAACCTTTAGACTCAAGAGCATGTCTCCAAATCTCTAGCCTCTCGTTGACGCCGCCTCTTGTCTCGTCAATTAGAATAATGTCATCAGCAAATAGCATGCACCATGGAACCTCCCCTTGAATATGATGAGTCAGTGCATCCATCACCAGGGCAAATAGGAATGGGCTGAGCGCAGACCCTTGGTGCAACCCCGTAATAACTGGAAAGTGTTCAGAGTCGCCTCCTACTGTCCTAACCCGAGTCTTAGCTCCCTCATACATGTCTTTAATCACCCTAATATAGTTACTCGGGACCCCTTTATCCTCTAAGCAGCTCCACAAGACCTTCCTAGGCACCTTATCGTACGCTTTCTCCAGATCAATAAACACCATGTGGAGATCCTTCTTCTTATCTTTGTACTGTTCCACCATCCTCCTAATAAGGTGGATAGCTTCTGTGGTAGATCGTCCCGGCATGAACCCGAACTGGTTGTCTGAAATAGACATCGTCCTTCGCACTCTCATTTCTACCACTCTCTCCCAAACTTTCATGGTATGACTTAATAATTTGATGCCCCTATAGTTGTTACAGCTCTGGACATCACCTTTGTTCTTATACAGCGGGACCATTGTACTCCACCTCCACTCTTCAGGCATTCTATTGTCTGAAATGACTAAAATTTATTTTTTTCTCTTATTTTCTAGGTCATAGTCTTCAAAGATGAAATTGATGAATATGTGATGCTACATTTGGGAGAATATAATGCAAGAGATTCCATGATGTGTCTGAAGATATGTTCGAGCTTGAAAACTTATTCAACAAGCTTGCTCAATGGTGGAAAAATATTCTTGCTGAGGACAATATTGATGTAAAAATCAATCATGTTCTCGTTGACACTCCTTGTGTCATTGTCACATCAACATATAGTTTGACTGCATACTTGGAGAAATTATTGCAGTCACAAGCTATATTAGATTTAGTGAAGCAGACCTACATGCTTAACAAAAGAAAATTAACCATAAGTACCCAATTATTAAGGAGCTTCGGTCGAGAGTAGCAAAGGATCCAAAGGTATATTTTATTATGTCTTTGAAATCGTAAAATGTTAAATTGTTCTCTAACTACTATATCTCTTTGATTTATAGAATGACAATGCAAAGGAGATGGCAAAGATTATCTACGGCATAGCTTCACTAAAAATTATCTAAAAAGAATTAATTTTCATAATTACTCTAAATATTATATTAACCTCCCCAAATAATAATAATTATTTATAATTATCAAGCATATGTTATACATATCAAATGTATATTAGCAACATTGCGACAACAAAATTTATAAAATGCTACAAAAAGAATCAAAACCTATGATAATGCAAAAAAAAAAACTTGGCTCTGATACTACATACATGACATACAATATGAATTCTTACAGATAGCGAAAGCACAACAAGAAAATTAACCTCCAGCCATTGTCGAGATTTTTGATCATAGTCTTTCTTTTTAAGCATCTCAAGAAAGGGAGACTTTCCCAAATACTTTTTGTTCATTTATGTAAAATATACTCTCTTGGCTTGATATCATTTTTGACATATATTGGTCAAGTGAAATCAGCTTACCATTTGATTTTGGTAAGGCTCAAATTGTTTGTTTACGATTACGTATTTCGCATCAAGTATGTTTCTGTATTGCTTTTATATAAAAGTATTGTGTTCAAGATCCTGATAATATTATTGGTTTATAGCACAATATGATTATTTATGTATTTGAAGTTTATGTGTAATATGGTATTAGAGCCTAATATTTGAACTAATAATCTTTATCACAAAAGTAATTAAAAATCAATAACGAGAATGATCCTCACGCTTGATTTCGCATCAAATAATTCATGATATTAATTGGTAAAGTGTGATAATAGAAAGGTGATTTTTAACTCACTGTTTTGGTTTTACGTTGAGTTTTGTGCATAATTAAAAACTATTGTTCTGAATTTTAAAGATTTAATTGGCTTCTTATGATTTAATGTGAATACATATGTGATATCGTGCTATAATTTCATATATTTTGATGTTATTTATCCTATTTACTTGTTGTTTGGATGCTAATTTGTATGACAATTGCACTTAATAGAGCTTATTTAACGTATATGAATACTTGGACATGAATTGGAGAAAAAATGTACGAAATGGTACCTCAGAGCTATAAAATAGAGCAATAAAAGAAGACATGCAAGTCATTGTCCAGGGCACTATCATTGGCGACCCGGACAGTGCCTCACACTGAAACATTGGCCCTATAGACAGTGCCTCGGGCAAAAATATTGGTGCCCCAGATAGTGCCTTGCACTGACGATGTTATCCGAGCCAATTTTAATTCCTTACTAATTTTGGACGTGTAGATTTCGGTCCCAACCCTATAAATACCTCTTAAAGTTAGTTTTTGAAGGGTTAGACATCATGAAAGAGGGATGCGACCTAAGGAGACAAGAATACACAAGGACCAAGGCGGGGAATTCTTTTACGAGTTTTTCACTTTCTTCTTCCTATTTTCATTATTGGTTATGAATTCTAGTATTGTAGTTTGCATACTATTATGAATAGCTAATTTATTATTCAGGATTTGATGGAACCTATTGAACGATGAATTCTTGTTACGTTTTAACATAATTTTGCCTTTGAATATCCCTACTTGTTTAAGTACGTTTTTATTGTTATTGATTGAATGACTATCAATTGATTGTTCCTATTTATTATGTATTGCTTGAGAAATAGTGCATATTTAGGTTGTTGTCGAACAACGTCACTCCCAAGGTATATAAGAGATCAACATGGCTGGTTTAAAAGGGGGATTAGAGATAACGAAGCTTTGACGTGATCACAATGAACGGTGAAAAAGTGCGAGCTAGTGTAATTCGAGAGAATATGACTAGTAAATTATTATAGTTGCTCGAGAGAGAATTGCGATAAGTCGAGTGCGCATGATCAGTAGAGAATACTTAGGCAAAATTGTAGGAGACGTAGAGGGAAGGATTCCGACAATTGGAAAAATCATAACTCTAGGCTTTTCCAATCTTGTCTCCAACCCTTAGTATCCTATTTATTAATTCACTACATTAATTTGTTAGTTAAATTAGTTAGACATAAGAATCTTAATATATAACTTAGGAATTGTTCGAGCTTCTCTTCTTAGTGATAGTAAACAGTTGTAGCTAAACCTTAGTTCCTTGTGGGATTCGACTCTATACTTTTAGACCGGATTATATTTATATCAACTGCTTATCCTTTTTAGGACTAGAGTTGGACGTGATCAATATGCCTTATTTCTAATGATGAGTGCTTAATGTCGACGTCGACAATATCTTTATTTTTCTATTAGGGTTGTCTGTATTTTTATTTATACTAGTATTAGGGTACGCGCTTTGCGCGTGTACCTATATCAATAAATATATAATTTTTAAAAATTATATATATATTATTCAATAATGTGTTTAAGTTATTGAAAAAATATCAAAGAAAGAAAATGTAAGTTTCTAAATATAATGAATGTTAATCTCACTAAGCTAGCTCATTAAACAAAGAAATGCTATGCCACATAAGTCTTTATATATCTTATTATGATTTATGAGATAATATATATCTTATGAAAATTATTGTTATCTTTATTACCAAATACTATAAACAAATAACAAAAAAATACTTTAAAATAATTATTCAAAGATAATAAAATAAATTGAAGAATTTGAATCTTTGGGTCTTTTAGAAATTTGTGAGCGTAGAGATAGAACTATAGCTCCTAGAAACCCATAGATAAATAACAATATAAAGTATGAAATAGCTAATATTGAATTATAAAAAATGATGTAATACGATATGAAAAATATAGGGAGCTACATTTATTAAAATAAATATAAAAAGAAAGAAAAATGATAAGGGTAATTTTTGTGATTTTTTTTTTTGTCTTGGGTTATATCCTTATTGCTTCAACTTAACATTTTAGCAATTTAACTTTTAATACTATATTATAATAAATTTTTCTCTATTTTCTTATTTCTTTCACGGCAATTGCTCTTATTGTGTAAAATAATTTGTGTACCTTAAGAGTTTTATCAACTTGACAAATAAGTTTACTTACATAATAATTTTAAAACAAAATTGAATTGACTTTTCCGTTGCTTTATTAATTCAAAGACTTAATTATTTGTTGAGATTTTATGCTTTTTTGATAGTATAGAAGATACAAATTATTTTCAAACTATTCTCCTACTCGAGCATAATATTATTCTCTTTATCGATTTTATGTAATATTGAAAACTACATTTAATAATTAGAACAAATATTTAATTAGGTAATGTTAGAATTATAGGTTCCCTAATAAGAGGAATCAATGTAAACATATTTCTATGGAAATCACGTGAGTATACAAGGAAAAGAAACGTAATACTCTTAATTAATTCTCTTAAATAATATCTATTTTAAAGTCCTTAATATTGGGGTTTCTTATTTAATTCAATAAGGAAAAATCTAATAATCAAATTTTAGTTTCTTTTAAAGTCCTAAATATTAAGATAATAATTAAATGACTATTTTGTCTAGTGTGAGCTCTATTTTAAAAGGATAAAAAAGGCAAACGACATTTCGCTAAGGACCTTCGTGCTTTTAATATAGTATAGATAGATTAAATAAATTCTTTAATTTTAATTTATCTTTTAATTTATTTTAGTCTAAGCATTTCAAATGGAAACGGAAGAAAGAGTGAAAATTTTCTATTTGGTATGAGAATACGTAGGCCAAAGCGTGTTAGTGCATAGTTGGTTATAGTTGGAATAAGTAAAAGTTTAATATGGAAAAGTTTAGTTGATTTCAAATTCTTAAATATTTAGGATTCTTACATAATTTAAATAAGGAAATAGATTCAATAGTAAAGATTATAGTTGGTTTAAAAGTCCTAAATATTAGAAAAATAACTAAAAGACTTTTTTGTCTAATGTAAATTCTATTTTTAGAGGGTAAAAAAGGCGAACGACATTTCGCTAAGGGTCTTCGTGCTTTTAATATAATATAGATAATAATTAAAAATAATAATATATTATAATGATGAAGTAAATTAACGACAATTTTAGATATAAAACGTTGAATTAATTTTACTATTGGTTTGTGGCCCACCAAAGATATTCTGTCACAACATTTGAGGCCCATTATGAGAGTATTGTGAGTTAATTTTGCCATGAGTTATTTATTTCATTTAGAATTAAACTCATTACTATTTTGGTTCAGGTCATAAAGTAAATTGCTTAGGACTTTTTAAAATGTTTAGACAGTTAAGTTGATAAACCCATTAATTGGTTATTTTATGTTCATGTTTATGTCAATATAGTTTGTTAGTCACTTTGACAATATGTACATACGTAACATTTATGTTTATTTTATGTATGTATTTGTTTACATGGTTTGTCAGTCCCCAATGTGGCATTGTGGCCAAACTAAAATATTTTAATCAAATACACGTGCATAAAATTTGCTGATGTTTATTTACATCATTAATCTACAGATTGAAGGTCTATCAATAATGTTGTAGTTGGAATTAGTTTTAATTTCCTGTTATTTTTCATTATTAGTTCCATTATAGTTTGAATTTCTTTTCAGTTGAAAAAAACCTAGGAAATTGTTTCAAATAAAAGTTTCAATTCCATTTAATTTTCGTCTTTTGTTCGTTGCAAGTGGTATTAGAGCATCCCTTTTGCAACATTTGTGAGTACTTGTGATATATATACACACACTATATTATTATAAAAGCGCGAATAATTTATGCTAAATATTGAACGACTAAAATATTCTTAAAATATTGATTGACTTTATGTCTTTAAATATTTATATAATTTAAGAATCTAATTGTAATTAAATTACTCAATGATGGAATTCCTTTTTGATTTAAACTACACATATCCTACTTGAATTAGAAAAGCACATCCATTTTTCTTTTAAAAATAAAGGGTGTCTAACGTAATATTAATTTTGAGCATTTAAAAGCACTAAAAATTCAGAGTTGTGGTAAAGATTATTTTTACCTATTGTAGGTATTTACGTGTATAACATGGACATGTGACTTGAGCAACATTTGTCACGACCCGGATTTTCTACCCTCGGGAGTCGTGATGGTGCCTACTAATGGGAGCTAGGCAAGACAAACCTTAACTACCTACTACACTTTTATATCGCTTCATCTTAACAAACATGAGGCGATAACATGATAACAACGGAATTTTAAGTAAATAAGCGGAAGTCAACAATTATAAAACTTAAAACTACGTCTATTACAACTTTTAAACTTTAATTACCCCAAAATCTGGTGTCACAGTATCACAAACTGTCTAGAAGTTACTACATACAAGGTCTGAAGAAATAACAGCACATCGTTTCTGAAGTATGAAAAATGAAACAAGAAATAGAGATAGAGGGAGACGCCAGGGCCTACGGACGCATGCAGGTCCACCTTAGGTCTCTGAGTGGACTGAAGGAAGCCCTCCAACTACTGTCCGAAAGCTGCTCCGAAATCTGCACACAGTGCAGAGTGTAGTATCAGCACGACCGACCCCATGTACTGGTAAGTGTCTGGCCTAACCCCGGCGAAGTAGTGACGAGGCTAGGACCAAACTCCAGATAAACTTGTGCAGTTATATAACATATGGAGGAAGAGTAACAAGTAATAAGCAATTAAAGCTGGGGAAGGGGGACATGCTTCAAGGTAGCTGACAAAACAAAATAACAAGAAATAACAAGGAAGCTAACAATATAACTTCTAACATAGATAAAGAAAAGTAAAGACTACTTTCACTTTCAGTTTCCATCTTGTTGCAGGCGTGCAACCCGATCCCATTTCTCATATCTGGTGGTAGGCATACCACCCTCTCCCATTTCATCACATCTTGTGGTAGGCGTACCACCCGCTCCCATTTCATAATATCTTGTGTTAGGCGTACCACCCGCTGCCATTTCATAATATTTTGTGGTAGGAGTACCACCCGCTCCCATTTCATAATATCTTGTTGTAGGCATACCACCCGCTCCCATTTCATAATATCTTGTGGTTCTCAGTTCAATTAATGGAAATGCTCAATCATAGAAGATCATTAATTAAAGCATACAAGGTGTCATTCAAGAACACAACAACTTTCAATTTAAGACCCACGGTCATGCTTGACACTAACGTATAGATACTCATCACCATGCCTATACGTCGTACTCAACAAGAAGCAAGTAGCATATATGACTCAACTCCTAATCCCTCAAGCTAGGGTTAGACCAAACACTTACCTCGATGCCTTGAACACCACTCAAGTCTCAATTATAGTTTTACCCCTCGATTCTACCACCAATCCGCTCGAATCTAGTCACAAGTTACTTAATTACATCAATAAGTGCTAAATGAATCAACCCCAATGCATGAAAATGAGTTTTCTAAAGTTTTACCCAAAAGTCAAAAATCACCCCCGGGACCACGTGGTTGAAACCCGAGGTTCAGACCAAAACCCGATTGCCCATTCCCCCACGAATCCAAATATATAACTTGTTTTGAAATCGAACCTCAAATTGAGGTCCAAATCCCCAATTTTAGAAAAACTTAGGTTCTACCAAAACACTCAATTTCCTCCATGAAAATCTTTGATTTGAAGTTGAAATCATGTTAAAAGATGTTAAGGAGTGAAGAAAATGAGTTAGAAATCACTTACCAACGTTTAGGAGAAGAAAGGTTGTTTGAAAAATCGTCTCTTACGTTTTTGGGGTTTTAAAAAGTGAAAAATAACTGAAATTCCCATTTATTTATACCCCTTTCAGACCCCCAGTGCGGACCGCATCAAATGGACCGCGGCCGCACTAGCGTACCTGAAGACCTGCAATTCAACACCCTGTGCGGACCGTACAAGGCCGACTGCGGCCGCACAGCCTCCACCACGAACCGCACAAAGGCGACCGCGACCGCGCTGGCCCCTCCGCAGTCGCACGCATTTTCTCGCGGACCGCACTAGAGGGTTCAGAGACTGCAGCTTCCTGAACCTGCAACACCTGACTTTCTAAGCCTGAGGCATCCCAGAACCTACTCGAAATTCAGCCGAGCCCTCGAAACTCCAACACAAGTATACACACAGCCTCAGAAACATCCTATGGACATATTCGTGTAATCAATTGCCAAAATAGCATCACGGCTATCGAATTAAACCTAGAAATCAATGATATTTCTCAAAACTCTTTTAAACATCAAATTTCCCAATTAAGGTCCGGATAGCGTCAAACGACGTCCATTTTCAACCAAATTTCATAGGAATGACTCAAGTCGTATATAAGACCTGTACCGGGCGCCGGAACCAACATACGGGCCCGATACCATTGCTTTCTAATAAGTTTTCATTTCAAATTTCCTTAAATAATTTCTGAAAATAATTTCACTTAATAATTTATTTCTCGGACTTGGGACCTCAGAATTCGATATTCTGGGTATACGCCCAAGTCCCATATTTTCCTACGGACCCTTCGGGACCGTCGAATCACAGATCCGGGTCTGTTTACCCAAAATATTGACCGAAGTCAAATTTATTCATTTTAACATCAAAACTTAGCATTTTTCACAGAGTTTCATATTTAAGCTTTTCGGCTACGCGCTCGGACTACACACGCAAATCGAGGCCACTCTAATAAGGTTTTTAAGGCCTCAGAGACACCGAAATCAACTGAAAGCAAGTGATGACCCTTTGGGTCTTCACAATATTAAAAGTAAAATAATGAGAGGTTAACTTCGATATACTTAATTGCTTTTATATCATACGTTTTTTAGAGTTCAAGTAAACAGTAATTGTTGTGTTTAGTTTGGGTTTTAAAGTCATGCATCGACGTATTGTTTAAACATAAATTTTATATATTTACATATCAATGTGTAAATCATTTATCAATAAGATTCTGTCGTTTCAAGCAAGAAATCAAGGCTGAAAACTTATTCAAGATTGTTCATTACGTAGGTCTATAATATCTGACCACTCATATTCTAGCATACTAGATCCATATATAGATTTTAGTTCATTTTTTCTTAAATCATTAAATTAAGACCAAAAAAGGCTGATCCAATAGCATAGGTGGGAAAGACAAAATAGAAAAAGATGAAAGAGGAAAAATAATGGTGACCAATTAATTATATGAGACTATGAGAGTATGAATTATACACATTTATTAGATAAATTACAAGGCCAGCACAATATTGCTAACAAATTTAAAGACCAAAAGTTTCTCCTCCTTCATATCGTTTAAAAAAACAATAGGAAGCACGTTCTTATGGTTACCAAAGTCTTCTCATATGCACGGAAGTCTTCTTTGTCCATTTTCTTAAATATAACTAACTAAAAAAGTAATAATTATAAGAAAATAGATTAGCTAAAAGTAGCATTTTTAATAACATAAATTGCATGAGATTAATTTCTCACATACCTTATCTTAACATAGGAGCGCCTATTATTATACGTGTGAGGCACGTACATAGAGACTAGTATATATTATAAAAACATGAATACAATATCGGTTTACGAAAATAACCTTATAATATTAAGCATAATAACTCACAATAAAAGGATATAATCGGAATTCTAGACATTAACCTTATAATCCTATTAATTTTAGGACATATACCACACCTATAGGAGTCCTATTAGTAGACTTACTTTCGGGCATAGACATTTAATACTACATGTTAGCATGCATGTAAACCTAATACGTTAGATTTTATTTTTTTTAGTATTTTGGTTGACTAAATTGGAGTACTATTGGGTCTTAGCGTAAGATTGTAACGTAAAATTTCCGATTAAAATGTTTTGTCGTCTTACAAATTAGGTTTTGGCTCATCCAAAAAGGTCGTGATGCTTTTGATCAGTACCTTTTAATTTATTAGAAGGTGAAAAGGAAATCAACGATAATTAATTTGTCTTTATGAAAACGAAAGTTAATAAATTAATTTATTTATATTTATATTTATCTATTTATATTATTTATTATAAAAGTATGAATACAATATCGATTTATAAAAATAACCTTATAATATTAAGCACAATAACAGGACAAAATCGAAATTTTAGACATTAACCTTATAATCCTATTAGTTTTAGGACATATACCACACATTAGGAATTCAACATGATATCCTTAAGGAGTCCTATTAGTATAATTACTTTCGGCATAGACATATAATACTACATGCTAACATGTAAACTAATACCTTTAGGAATACGTTAGGTTTTCTTTTGGAATAATTATGTTCCGGATAGAGACATATTTTTAGTCATGTAATCCTATTACTTTTAGTATATACTTTTTAAAAATTTCTATTACTAATTTAATTTAAAAACCTATTATATTATCATATTACTAATTTAATTTGAAAAGGTATTATATTGTTCAAATCCATTTAGAAAAAAAAAATTTATATCTGTCTATATCTATATTATTATAAAAGCATGAATATAATATCGGTTTACCAAAATAGCCCTAAAATATAGCTATAGTATTGGACATAATTGTAATATTTCCTTTTGTATCCGATTTGGTTTTTAATTTAGTTTAGGCTTTTTTTTTCCAACAAAAATATATTAGTGTAGCCCGTGTGTAGGAAGATTCGTAGGATTCCAACTAACATTTCAAAACCTAATGATATACAAACCTATTCAAGTTTTATAAATATCTTTATGTATTCTATTGATAATTAACAACAAAGAAAACAACACTCTTGTACATGCTTCTATTCGAATTGAATTTATTATGTGCTATTGATCTAATTTTATGATTTGAAAGATAAAATATTTTAAAAAATAGATCAATATGAGATAATATGGTAATTAGATAATATTAGATAAAAATGGTAATTAATATTAGATAATATTGTAATATTTAAGAATCCAATATTTAAATCTTTGAATTCAACTAAAAGTAATATTGTATTTGTACCTTTAGGCCACTAAACCTGTATTTTGGGAATTCCAACAATAAGCTCTAGACTTTGCTAATAATCTATGTTTATATTATCTATCCATCTATTTATCTATATCTATCTATATTATTATAAAAGCCTGTATTGTGACGACCCGACCGGTCGTCTTAAGAATTAACGTCCTGATCCCCTATTAACTGTTTTTCCCAAGTTAAATTCTGCTAATTTGATTTGCCGGAATATTCGGTTGTGAGTTTCAGAGAGTTTTGGGACACTTAGTCCCTAAATGAGAGCATAAGTGTTGGAAAGTTGACCATAGACGGAACAGAGTGAAGACGGCCTCGGAATAGAAATTCGCTTGTTCCGTTAGCTTCGTTTGGTGATTTTGGGGTTAGGAGCGTGTTCGGAATGTGTTTTGGAGGTCCGTAGCTAATTTAGGCTTGAAATGCTGAAAGTTAAAATTTTGGAAGTTTCCGGTTCGATAGTGAGATTTGGATCCGAGGGTCGGAATGGAATCCGAGAGTTGCAGTAGTTCCGTTATGTCATTTTGGGTGTGTATGCAAAGTTTCAGGTCATTCGGACGAGGTTTGATAGACTTTTTGATCGAAAATGTGTTTTTAGAGTTTTTGGAATTTTTAAGCTTGAATTTGATGAAAAATAGGTGTTTTGATATTGTTTATGGCGTTCCGAAGGTTGGAACAAGTTTGAATGATGTTATGGGATATGTTCGTAGGTTTGGTTGAGGTCCCGGGGGCCTCGGGTGTGTTTCGGATGCTCAACGGGTCATTTTGAGTTGTTAAAAAGTTGTAGAAATTCAGGTTCAGGTGTTGCAGACTTTTCAATATCGCGATCGCAACCATCCATTCGCGATCGCATAGTGTAATTCCGGAGGGGGCCCAATTCCTTCTTCGCGATCGCATCACTTGACTCGCGATCGCATAGCACTGCCTCATTCCTCTTTTGCGTTCGCGGCTGCCCCTTCGCGTTCGCGTAGTAGAAACTGAGCCGGTGGCTCAGTAGCCCAATTTCTTCTTCGCGTTCGCGTGTCCTCAACCGCGATCGCGTAAGGCCATCTCTTCCTCTTTCGCGATCGCGTGCTTCCTGTCGCGTTCACGTAGGCCATTTCCTGGAGCCTTCGTTTTTACTCTTCGCGATCGCAAGCCTTCTTTCGCGATGTACAATACACCTGGGCAGATATATGATTTCAAAATCGAGGATTTAGCCATTTTTATCAAAACTTAAGCTTGGGAGTTCGGATTTGAGCGAGATTTTGAGGGATTTATCGATTGGGTAACGATTCTAAACTCCTTTTTGCTTGTAACCCACTAATCTAAGCATGAATTCCTCCTTTAATTTCGGATTTTGAATGAAAATTTGATAAAACTTCTTAGGCCGAATTATTGGGTTTTGATAGGGCATTTGATATCGGATTTGGATAATTTTAATATGGTTGGACTCGTGAGAGTACGAGGTTTCTGGAAATATAAATTTCACCCGATTCCGAGACGTGGACTCGAGGGGCATTTTGGTCATTTTACATAAAATTTCGCATATTAGTTTAGAATTTTATTGTATAATCAGCTTCCTGAAGTATTATTTACATTATGAAATGGAATTGAATAGATTTGGGCCATTTGGAGTCGGATACTTGTGGCAAAAGCGTGGCTTCTAGTTGATTTTGAGCCAGTTCGAGGTAAGTGGCTTGTCTAACCTTGTGTGGGGGACTTTCCCCTTAGAATTTGGTATATTTAATAATTGAAATGCCTTGTACGTGAGGTGACGAGTGCGTACTTGTGCTAATTGTTAGAAATCTGATTTTCTTTAAGTAAATACTATATGTTTCATTTCCTGTTTCTATTACTTGCACTACTAAGCCTGTTGTTAGCTTAGGAAATCATGTTTAAGTGACTTGATTGCTTTATTTGATTTAACCTGCCTTACTTGAATTCCGTGCAACATTCTAGGTTAGAATAACGTATTGCCTTAATATGAGATTTTGCCATTTCTGTATATCTTCTTGTTGTTGCTGTGTATTTACATTGGGACTACGGACGTGGGATTCCGGTAGCTCCCCCTTATCTATTTACTTTGGGACTACGAGTTAGATTCCTGGTAGATCCCCCTGCATATTTACTTTGGGACTACGGGTTAGATTCCCGGTAGATCCCCCTGTATATTTACTTTGGGACTACGGGTTAGATTTCCGGTAGATCCCCCTGCACAGTTATATGAAACTACGAGAATGGACCCGGTAGATTCCCCTAATACTAGCTATTTACATTTGGGACTACGGAACGGGATTCCGGTAGATCCCTGCGCACTATGAGTTGGACTACGGGACGGTATCCCAGGAGATCCTTTGGATATATATATGATGGACTATGGGACGGTATCTCGGGAGATTCACTGGATAATAAAGATAGGACTACAGAACGGTATCCTGGGAGATCCCCGATTGTTACTATCGGTGCTGAGTTGTATTTCCTTTCCATGTTTACCTTGTTCTGTATAGTTGTTGTTGTTTTGTTTACCCTATGTTATTTTATTGTTGTACTCATTTATGTTGTTCCGTTCTATACTGTTAATCTTTATATCTTATTTAACCTCAGTAGGGCCCTGACCTTCCTCGTCACTACCCAACCGAGGTTAGGCTTGGCACTTACTGAGTACTGTTGTAGTGTACTCATGCCTCTTCTGCGCATGTTTTTCATATGCAGATCCAGGTACCACTGATCAGGCCTACTATCAGTGAGAGAGGCGATCACTTAGAGACTCCGAGGTACATCTTCCGCGTCCGCAGACCAAGGAGTCTCTTTCTATTCATGCCTTTAGTATTTAGCCCTTCTGTACTTCTCTGTTCTTTGTTAGAAATTCCGGAGTTAGAGCTATGTAGTATTTCTTTTCTTAGCTTGTAATTCATGGGTTTTAGGGTCTTGGATTTATGTTTGGTGTTGAGAGTTAAACATGGTGTATGTCGAGCGGCACATTTACATATTGTTACTGCTTTATCTTTGTTTTTAACTTGTTTTACTTCCGCAAGTTTGGTTATCTTCCACAATTTAGGCTTATCTAGTCGTAAAGACTAGGTGCCATAACGATGGTTCACGAAGGGCGAACCGGGGTCATGACAAGTTGGTATCAAAGCCTTAGGTTTAGGAGTCATAGATCACAAGCCGGTTTATTAGTCTCGCTAATCGGTACAGAGACGTCTGTACTTATCTACGAGAGGCTATGTAACTATTAGGAAAATTCCACTTCATTTGATTTCCTTGTCGTGCGATATTTTGGCATCACCATTCTAAAATTTTGTCTTATATTCCCTCATAGATGGTGAAGACACGTGCTACCAGAGATGATCAGGCACTCGCTCCCCCTACTGCAGCCATCAGAGGTCAGGGCTGGGGTAGAGGCCAAGGATGCGCACGTGGTGCAGCCAGAGCACCTGCGTGAGCTGCCGCCGAGGTACCACCAGCGGATCCAGCCGGAGTCCATGCACATGACACATCTACTACTACTACCACACCAGCACTTCAGGAGACTCTGGCGCAGTTTATGAGCATGTACACCACTTTGGCTCAGGCAGGGTTGCTTCACCTTGCTGCGGCCACATCCCAGGCCGAGGGAGGAGCACAGACTCCCGCCGCCCGCACTCCTGAGCAGCGAGTTCATGTTGAGCATGTCCCTGAGATTATTCCTGTCCGCCTGCAGTGCCAGCTCAGCCCGAGGACAGGGCAGCTGCTTTCGAGGATGAGCAGTTGAGGCTTGAGAGGTTCAAGAAGTACAAGCCTCCTGTATTTAGTGGTCTAGCATCGGAGGATGCTCTGGGATTTCTTGACGAGTGTTACCGCATTCTCCGTACTATGGGTATCTCAGGATCAAGCGAGGTTCCTTTCACTACCTTCCAGCTTCGAGGAGCCACCTATAAGTGGTGGCGCACCTATGAGCTAGACAGTCCAGATGAGGCTGCTTCACTGACTTGGACTCAGTTTTCAGATCAGTTCCTGAGGGAGTATGTTCCTCAGAGCCTCAAGGACACATGGCGCGCAGAGTTTGAGCATTTGTACCAGGATACTATGACTATTTCAGAGTATGCTATCCGTTACACCAGTTTGGCTAGGCATGCACCAGCCTTGGTTGCTATTGTCCGCGAGAGGGTTTGCCGATTTATTGAAGGTCTTATTCCCAGCATCAAGTCTAGCATGGCTCGTGAGTTGGAGATGGATATTTCTTACCAGCGGGTGGTGAGCATTGCTAGGAGGATTGAGGATATGCATGCTAGGGAGAAAGAGGAGAGGGAGGCCAAGAGATTTTGAGAGTCGGGCCATTACTCTGGTGCCCGTACCCCAACTACAGGTCATCATGGTAGGGGTTATATGAGTTGCTCTGTTCATTCAGCTCTTCCAGCAGCCAGTGGTATTCCAGCTCCTCCTAGACCTCTGGAGCCTTATTATGCACTACCGGTATCTAGCGCGCCTCCTACGCGGGGTGCTTTCAAAGGTCAGTCCAGCAGACCTGGCCCGAGCTAGTCACAGCCACCACGTCCTCCCAGAGCTTGTTTTGAGTGTGGCGACACACGCCACATGATGAGGGATTGCCCTAGACTTAGGAGGGGTGCACCTCCACAGACTTTTCAGCCACAGCGTGCCCCGTAGGGTTCTCAGGCTATGGTTACAGCTCCAAATGCTTCACACGGAGTACTCGGATGGGCAAAAATCGCTCACTTTATCTTTGCACGAAAACCCTTCGTGTCTTCGGGCAAAGAGGGGCAGCTGTAAGCACGTGATTTTTGCCCTATGAAAGAATTACTCCCAAAAAATTCAAAATAAAATGATTTTCCTTGGTGTGCAATTTTGAGAATTTTTGTGACATTTTTGGATAATTATTTGTATTTGTCTGTGCATGTTTATTTGTTAAATTAATAAAAAATACAAAAATATGTCGCATTTTGCATGTAGGATTTAATTCTACAATTGTTAGTAATTAAGTTTGTTTTACAAAAATTGAAAATTACAAAAATAGGTATTTTTTGCATTTTTAGCATTTAATGTCCAAATGTACAATTTTATGCTTAATTATTACTTAATTGTGCGTTAATTGTTATTGGGAGTTAATTTGCGCTTTTATAACTTAATAATAATTTAAGGATTTTTAGAATTTAGTTTTAGAAAAATAAAAGAAGAAAAGAGAGCAAAAATATAAAGAAAATCGGAATTGGGCTCTTCTTCAAATTCAAGCCACAAGCCCAAAAAATACCCAACCTTTCCCATGACCCGGCCCATTTCAAACCGGATCGACCCGATCCATAACCCAAATACCCAACACCTCCCTATCTTACATTTAACAAAAAAAAAAAACCTAAAACCTAAAAGCTAATCCCATCCGCCACCCTCTCTTCTTCTTCTCCAAGACTTCACCATCTCCAAACCTCAGCCAACCATGGCTGCCACCCCTCACACCTCCAACCCCCTCAACACACACACACACACTAGTCGTCGAACCTCCATAGCCATACCAAACGACCCCGCTGCCATTGCTTCATCTTCTTCGTCAAGCTCGAAGCTTGCTCGACACCCATCTCCTCCATTGAGCTCGCTTCCGTTGAGCTTCCTCGACTGCTTCTGCTTTACCTCACTGCCATCGTCATCGTCTTCAACCAAATACCCTACTGTCCCGTTGCTGCTGCTTCTGCCTCGACTGCTTCTGCTTCCCGCTGCCTCCAGCCCCGCCAAGCAGCTGGTTCGCCACTGCTTCATCTTCTTCAGTCGACCCCAGCAAACACAGCTGCTGGTCGCCGCGTCTTCAGCTTCATCTTCTGCTACGTCCAAACGGAACCAATTCTGCTACTTCTTCGACGAACAACGAACAGCCCAAATGTCTCATGTTGCATCCAGCCTCGTCGAGCATTTGGCTCAACGACGAGACTCAACCATCCGCTTTCAGTCCAGTCCAACAACGAGACTCAACCATCTCATTTGTTCGAGCTTTGGTCGGGGTTTGTCGAAACAGTCCATACACAGTTTGAGTTCGTCGTTGGTCAGTCGTTGTTCGTGGTTCCAATCCGGTTAATGGGTTTGAGTTTCACTTTTGTCCGTATTTTGTTTTTGATATTCTCGAATCTAAAATCGGTAAATGTTTGATTTTTGTTTTGTTCGTGTTCATTGTTTTGTTAATTTTTCAGTTTGTTCATGTGAAATTGTTAGTTTAATGTCGTTAGATTCAAATTGAAGTTTAATTAATTATTTCTTCAGTTTGTTTCATGTGTTGTTATGTATTTTTTCAGAAATTGTTAATGTTGGTTAAATCATTTGAATCCGTCATGTTTGTTGTTTAAAACAGATTTAATTCATGTTCATCTTTGTTTGAAGTTCGTTTGTAACCCCAGTGATTTAATGTGAGTTTAGGTTTTGGTTTTTGACTTGTTGATTTAGTTTGAATCATGTATTTTGTTGTTGATATTGTTGTCTCCTTGCTCATCCATTTTTGGTCTAAGTTAACCAGGATTGGTTCCTAATATGGTTAATTTATTCCCATTAATTTGAAGTTGTATGATTCATCTGTGTTCATGTGATTTGTTGTTTGAATTTGTTTAGAAATTGATTATATTTGCTATATTTTGGTTGGAATTGATTAGGCGAATTGGTTATAGCTGATGGGGGTAGTTTGGTAAATTGCAGTACGTTCAGGGGTAAAATGGTAATTTTAGTAAAATCGGAGGGATATTTTCGGAATTGAACATTTGATATAATTGTTTAATATAATGGGAGACAAGACATAAATTAGTGGGGGAATAATGTAATTCTTTATGTTAAGCATGGGGGACAAGATGTAATGGGGTGAGGTTGATATAATTGTTTAATATAATGGGGAACAAGACATAATGTAGTGGGGTGGGAATAATGTAATTATTTATGTTAAACATGGGGGACAAGGGTTTAAAATAAGGAAAACATTAAGTAGTGGGGACAAAAGCATGCAATTGGGGGAATATTTCAGGTTGGGGATTTAAGACAAGAGTCTTGTTATATATAGAGTCATTTGACACATTTTAGGGAGAGCTTTAAGACTTGAGAAAAAAAAACTTGAAACTTGAACTTAGAGAACTTAGGCTTGAACTTGAAAGATTTTTGAGGATTATTTTTTAGAGAGGAATATATTCTGAAAATCTGAAGAGAGTGTGGTAGAATTGAAAAAGAGAAAACAAAAACAAAGTGAGAAACGAGTTTAGTTTCGGGTTTAATACACGCGTGGTTTGTTGCTGTTTAGTTTGTTTATATACTTTTGGGTTTGTTCCATCGAGCTTGCTTGAATTTCTTCAAAGTTTTCTGGGTCTTGAATCTGGTTCGGATTGCTGCTGTGGGGTTGCTGTTGCGTTGTTGCGTTATTACTGTTGCTGACTCCTACTTCTCTTCTTTATGTATTGCCATTTTCAGGTACACATTTGTACACTCTTGGCTTGAGGCGAAAAATGAAATATTGACCAGGCTTTGTTCCTGTTGAATTCCTCCTGTTTAGACTTGGGTTTGAATGGAATTTTTCTTTCTTTGTATAAAAATGTAGTTGATTGATTAATGAGTAATGGGGTTGCATATGTATAATAACTCCTTCATCTAATAATGTTAGTTTAAATTAATCAAAGAATAGTTAATTTATTTTGATATTATTGTGTGTCAATCTCATGTTCTAGTGTTATTAAATAATAGAATATAGAACGAAAGCAATCTCTCTTTGTACAAACTCGATTGCAATGTGCCATTTGCATTAGCCGTAAACTAATAACTAATAAGCTATGTTTTTTTCAGCATGTAATTAATTGAGAGTTTCTTTTACATTAGAGACGAACTTAATAGAAAAAATGTAGTCACTGTAGGTTTATCCTTTTAAATAAAAATGAGATGAGCCTCGCCAAATAAAACGCACAGATTGCGGGGCCCTCACAAAAATATACGTGTTAATTACTTAGAACTCGGGATAGGCCGCTTAGAGAACTCCACGGCCTTACCCAGAATAATAATGTGTTAGACTCTTTAGACACGATTTAATTAAATTACATTCTTAAACTCGGGTGCACATTTATGTGACCCAAATCCAAATCTCAGTGGAGTCGAAATGTGTCTCTAATCTCGGGTACATTGATTGTGACGTGGTTCTAGATGCGTGTCCATGACGTTGCAAATTCCTTTAAAAAAAATAATAAGAATGAGATGAGTCTCGCCGAATAAAAATACAAAATTACGGGGCCCTCAGTAAATATTTGCTTTAAAATTGCTTAGATTCCGGGACGGGCCGTTTAGCAAATTTCACGGCCCTACCCAAAATAATGATACGCTAGTCGCTTTAGGCGCGTATTTAATAATGTTAGCTTCTTAAACTCGGGTGCACATTTATGTGACCCAAATCCAAATCTCAATAGAGTTGAAATATGCCAACAACCACGGGTGCATTGATGTGACGTGGTTCGAGATGTGTTTTCCACGATGTTGCAATTCTTGATAAAAAATAATAATAATTACAAAAGCGGTTAAAAGTTAAAATTCGCACATAGGTTCAATATGTATTAAATCAGATAATCAAGCCGAATATGACAGTTGAGCGACCGTGCTAGAACCACGGAACTCGGGAATGCCTAACACCTTCTCCCGGGTTAACAGAATTCCTTATCCGGATTTCTGGTGCGCAGACTGTAATATGGAGTCATTCTTTTCCTCGATTCGGGATTAAATTGGTGACTTGGGACACCCTAAATCTCCCAAGTGGCGACTCTGAAATAAATAAACAAATCCCGTTTCGATTGTCCTTTAATTGGAAAAACTCCTTCACCCCTCGTGGGGCGGAAAAAGGAGGTGTGACAGCTCTGGCGACTCTACTGGGGATTTTTATCAACCCAGAACCACTGGTTCAGGGTTAGAAATTCGAGCTTAGAATAATTGTTCTATTCGGCTTTGTTTATTATCTAATATTTTTATGTGATATGTCCTTCATGTGCAAAATGATGTGTGTTACCGCTTTGATATTATTTGACTGTATATATAAACTGTGCCGAAACCCTTCTCTTCTTACCTTCGGGGATGCGGCTCACTGGTTTGAGACTCCCTATTCTGTTAGTGTCATGCCCAAGTAGAAAGAGGCTCGGATAAGTTACAAAATCGGACGATCCCGCGGGTCCCCCGTACGTAGCCCCCTCCTCGACTCGAGTTGTCCGCTCGGGTAAGCCAGGTCTAGAACAAAGCCCAGTTTGAAACTTTGTAAAACACGACTTCATGCCGGATCCCTAGTAGGGAAACACTTATTTGCATCACGTTGCATTTGACTTAGGGGGCTCAACACAGGGGTTGGGCCCGTCTAGGAATAGCAACCTGGAACAAAAAGACCATCTTGCTGCATCTTGTCTGTTGGCGCATTTAATTTGCTTCGAATTTGCATGTTGACCGGTGGGTGAAAACGGGAATTTTGAAAAATTAAGAGTTGCTCATTTAAGAAAAATCAATGTCCAAATAATGTGAAAACGCTGCCAAAATTTTGATTTTTGAGGAAAGAAAATTGGATTCGTGATTTAGCTAATTTTTCTTACCCGAACTATGTCGGTTTGATTCTCACCGGATGTGAGATACGTAGGCAACCCTTATCGAGTCCAACTTCCTATTTTTGCAAATAATATATATATATATATATATATATATATATATTGCTTCTTTCATAAAAGAGTCGGGTGATGCCATTTTGCGGAAATAGCCGAATGTTCCCGAAAAGGACGCCGGAAGGCTGTCTTTGCACAAACGACCGCCTTTGGCCATTTTTCTTACCTTTTGGCCGGTTAAAACCCCACTGCCTTAAAATCTTCATCCCTGAAGAGCTGAAAGGCCGTATTGGGAAAGTCAGTCTTTCTTTTCTCAAAAATTAAGGAAAACGGGAAAAATAGTTTTGGAGTCAAAATAAAGTTTTTTGCTTTCGTCTAAATCACCTTAATAAATGTGCAGAATGAGGACGAGTAAGATTTCATCTGGGGCCATTATAAACAGAGTCCCTTTGGGCTTACGCATGTGGTGGAACGACTTGGAAGAATCAGGGCAAGATACAGTCAAGATATACTTAGGAAACTTGGTTGGATTACTGGACATCGATCCACGAGGGGACATTATAAGGGCTTTAATTTCATTCTGGGACTCAGCACACAATGTATTTCATTTCTCAGACTTTGAGCTCACACTGACGCTAGAGGAGCTAGCAGGGTACATCGGATGTCCTAAAATCCCTATGAGAGAACAGTATCTTATTGAACCGAGGACCATGACCATACACAGGTTCCTAGACATCGTGAAGATCCGCAGAACTGTACACAACCCAGAGTTGTCAGAAGGGTTTTGTAGTTTGGCATTTCTGTACGACAGGTACGGTCATCTTGGAGGGTTCAACAATCCCGAGAATAAGATCTGCAGTGGGGAAAGCCGGCCGAAATGGGAAAGACATAGGTGTATTGCTTTTATGATAGCCTTTCTGGGTTTTCTGGTATTCCCTAGAAAGGATGGGAAAATTAACATACAAATCGCTAGGGTCGTCAGCACTCTGCTCAAGCAAGACAACAGCACTCTGGCACCGATGATAATAACAGACATCTTCCGCGCACTCACTGTTTGCAAAACCGGAGGAGGTTTCTTTGAGGGATGCAATATACTACTGCAAATGTGGATGATAGAGCATCTATGTCATCGCCCTCAGTTTCTGAAATATGGGTCATCACAAAAGACTTGTATAGAAGAGTTTTCCACCAGGGTCGACGGGTTCAGCCTGCCAGAAGGGGTCGCCGAATGGGTCACTCTGCTGCGCTCCGTCTCAGCAAACCAGATAGAATGGGCATTTGGGTGGCTACCCATAGATGAGATCATACACATGTCAGCCATCGAGTCTCATTTGTTGTTGATGGGTCTCCAAAGTATCCAGCCCTATGTGCCATATAGAGTATTGAGGCAGTTGGGGCGATGTCAAATAGTCTCGAAGGAAGAGGATCTCAATAGCCAGGTGGTCGAAATTGGGCCTGGTGGGCAGTTCCCTGAAGCAGTCGTTCGGAGAATCTGGAATGAATGTCAAACCCTGAAAATAGATACTTGTGTACAAGATCGGGCCAAGGGCGAAGTGTCGCCAAAATACCTCACGTGGTACAGAAGAGAGCTTGAGCACTAGAGACCAACTAAGAGAGCTCACGTCCAAGACTTTGCAGAATCGTCGCATGCACAATAGGGTTGGTTAGCCAAAGAGAAAGAATATCGGGTCGAGATTGGCAAACTAAAACAGCAAATTGAGGGGCTTAAATATCAAAACAGCTTGCAAATTGATGCTGATACAGGGGAGAAAAGCAAGTTGACTCAAGAAAACAAGGCCCTGAGAGCCCGAATCCGCCAAGACAGAAAGAATGCCGGTGACCGACAGAAAAATCGATCCAATGAGAGGTTGATAGCAGAGCTGAGGAGTCAGGTTAGCAAAAGCCAAGAGGACTTAGAGAGGTCTGAAGCTTGCATAGCAAGAATAAAAGTCAGATGGGCAAAAGGTACAATGTCCCGGAGGAAGCATCTGCAACAAGTCATAAGGGATTCTGAAATGAGCATCGGGATATTAAGGGAAACGAACTCCACTCTTCAGGAGTGGATCTTCAAACAAGAACGAGATGCCCAAGCTGACCGAAGGCGCTGTTATGATGTGATGACCAGAATGGAAAAACAGATGGAAAGGTTCCAGGATCTACTCGCCGACAATGCTCAAGCACTGGGACTGAAAAAACGGCGAATCGAGCAATTATTCAGGGAAAGGGACAACATCCGAGATAGGATTGACGAGATTGGGCACTACATTTATAGGAGATGCTTGGCATGTGAGCAGATGCCTCGTGATATCCTACTCACCTTCGTCATGAGCTATGTTCACCGGATCATGAATGAGTTGAAAAGCTTACAAAGAGGTCTCGCACCAAAGCCCGCGGAAAGGGCGAACGATGCCTCGCGAGTACCTAAGTTGAAATCCCTAGTGTATCCCTAGTTCGAGTCTTGTTTGTTGGTTGTATGGGTCCATTGTTTTCCCATATGTTGTTTTTTCTTTTCATCGAGTCAGGTTAAGAATTTTGGAATATGTACTATTGTTGTTCTTTGTTTGAAATAAGTAATTTGTAATAGCAAATTTTGGTGATGAATTGAATGATTCCAAAAGAATTTTGTGTCTTTATTTTGAGACAGAACTACCCCCGGTCTGATTCACGCGGGACGTGATACGTAGGCAATCCACGTAAGATTCGACCGCCATTAAAAGAAGAGAAAAAAAAAAGAAGAAAGAAAGAAAAAGAAGAAAAAAAAAGAAAAAGAAGAAAAGGAAAGAATAATGGAAAGAAATACGGGGGTTCCCAAAACACTTTAAAGGCACAAATAAATCAAGCCGGGATGACGCATGTGTTTGAAGCAAAACATGTTAGAAATGGTTAACTGCCTAGGAGCATTGCATCCCCAATGTGCTATTATCAAATCTGTTAAACTCTAACGCTAACAAGTTTGTTGTTTTCTACAAATACCAGACAGTTAGTTGTTAAAGCATTCTGGAAACACACCCTTATCAGACCAGATCCAAGGGACCTGTACCATTAATCATGACTACTTCAGAAAACAGTACCGAGGAAGAAAGGCCAGTAAGCCAGTTGTTGAAAGAGGCAATGGAAAAGATAGAAAGAATGGGATTGGAGATGAATGCGATGTAGTTAGCCTTGGCTAAAGTACATAAGAGCCCTGAACCACTAGGGCATGTGCCGGACTACCCTCACTCTGGCCCTTCAACGAGCTTCCCGAATCACCGCCATTATCAGGAGAGAAACCCCCATGATTCCCAAGCTCCACCACCCCATCAACCTTTCCCACTACCAAATGTTCCCACCTTTATGGGACCCACACCAGCCACCCTGCAAAGATCAACCAGCGAGCCGTTGTTTCAGGCTCACGATACGCAGTACTATCCCCCTGAACCCACATTCAATACACCAGAACCCCATACCTATAATCCGCACTTGGAGGTACCGGCGGAGATTAAAAAGCCGGTTAAGATCCTAGAGCAAGATGAGGTAATGAGGAAGTTCAAAAGCCTGGAGCAATCCTTCAGGAGCCTGCATGGATTGGGCAACCAGGTCAGCGTGGCCTACAAGGATCTATGCCCTTTCCCGGACGTCCAACTCCCGGCTGGGTTCAAGATGCCTAAGTTTGATTTATATAAAGGGCACGGTGATCCCATGGCACATTTGCGGGGCTTTTGTAGCAAAATGAGAGGGGCAGGCAGCAAAGATAAGCTACTGATAGCTCATTTCGGTCAAAGCTTGAGTGGATCAGCATTGGAATGGTATACCAGGCAGGATTCCAGCAGATGGTACACTTGGGATGATCTAGCGCAGGCTTTCGCGGGTCACTTTCAATACAATCTCGAGATAGTCCCCGACCGTCTCACATTGCTGAGGACCGGAAAGAAGCCTGGGGAAAGCTTTCGTGAGTTTGGTTTCCGCTGGAGAGAACAGGCAGCCAGGGTTGATCCTCCCATGAGAGAGGGAGAAATGGTGGACTACTTCCTGCAAACGCTGGATCCAACTTACTTTGGTCACTTGGTGACGACGGTTGGAAAATCCTTCAATGAAGTAGTAAAGATAGGGGTTATGATCGAGGAGGGGCTGAGGTCTGATAAAATCCTGAATTACTCAGCACTCAAGGCAACGACCCAGGCTATTCAGAGCGGCACGGGAGGTGCGCTGGGAAGGAGGAAGAAAGAAGAAGTCACCACGGTTGAGGCAGGCAGTTGGTCCAGGTCCGGAAAACCATACTACAACCAACCTAGACCCCACAGGCCAAATTATCCATACAGCTCGCCACAACACTACTATCCACCTCAAGAACGACACGTCTCCGTGCACCAAGCCCAAACATACACTCAGCCTCCGGTTCGCCTGCAATGGCGTGCGCCGGCTCCCCAAAACACATATGCACCACCACAAAACACCTACCATCCACCCCAAAACACCTATCCTCCACCAAGGGCATACAGAAACCCTCCAGGTGCGGGCTTTCGAGGAAATCAAGCTGCTAGAAATGACAGGCTACAGAGACATAGAGCTTTTACTGAGTTGGGAGAAACCTACACCGCCTTGTTCCAAAAATTGAGGCAATTAGGTTTGGTGAGTCCTGTCGAGACTAGAGGACCAAATCCCCCACCCCAAAATTTGGACCGATCAATAAGTTGTGAGTACTGCTCAGGAATGCTGGGGCATGATACCGAAAAGTGTTGGAAGTTGAGGCATGCAATACAAGATCTTATTAATGCCAACAAGATCGAAGTCCAGATGTCGGAGGCACCCAACATCAACCAGAACCCATTGCCAGTACACCACGAAGCTCACATGATCGAGTTGGTATACAAGGGAGGAGAGCCAAAGAAACCCTCATAGATAGTGATGACAATCCAAGCCGCTCCAAAAGAGGAATCGACCGGTGGGGAAGTAGGGGTGCAGTTGAGGAGAGAAGATCAAGCCAGTGGTAATACTAGGGAAGAATCCGTCCACCGCAACAAAGAAACCAGAGCCAGCCAAATTGGTGGTGTCAGGGACATCATCCCCACCTGTAGTTGTTGTGAAAGGGGTCTGCAGAGGGCTGGTCACCATAAAGCCGGTAGTCCAATTGCAGATGACTGATAGCAAGGTCGTGCCTTGGAAGTATGAAAAGGCAGTGGTAATGTACAAGGGAAAGCAAGTGGAGGAGGATAGTTGTGAGGCGCAGGGACTGACTCGATCGGGACGGTATTTTGCTCCAGTGGAGTTGAGAAGACCCAACCCAGCTGTAACAAAGTAACCTATGTCAGAAGAAGAAGCTGAGGAATTCTTGAAGAAGATGAAAGTGCAGGATTACTCCATGGTCGAACAGTTGAAGAAAACACCGGCCCAGATCTCGCTGTTATCATTACTGATCCATTCAGATGAACATCGTCGGGCCCTGATGAAGGTACTGAATGAAGCTTATGTGCCCAAAGAAATTTCAGTAAACCACCTTGAAATGATTGCCAACAAAATCTTTGAGGTGAAGAGGGTAACATTCTCTAATGATGATCTGCCAGTGGAAGGCACGGAACATAATAAAGCTCTCTACTTGACTGTCAAATGTGAAGATTCGGCAGTTACTCGGGTATTGGTGGATAACGGCTCAAGTGCCAATATTTGTCCATTATCCACCCTGAACTAGTTGAAGATCGACCACGGAAGAATCCACAAGAACAGCATTTGTGTCCGAGGATTTGACGGAAGTGGAACAGCCACCGTGGGGGATATTATACTTGAGTTGACCATCGGTCCGGTCCAGTTTACCATGGAGTTCCAGGTATTAGATGTTGCGGTATCTTATAACCTTCTGTTAGGACGACCATGGATCCACACGGCCATAGCGGTGCCATCCACCTTGCATCAAATGGTCAAGTTCGAATGGGACAGACAAGATGTCGTGCTGCATGGGGAGGACACTGCGTGCACCATGGGAGGCGCTATTGTGCCCTTCATAGAGACCAATGATGACAAAGGTCCCTGGGTTTACCAGATTTTCGATGCAGTGTCGACAAACAAGATTCATGAGGGTGAAATCATTTAGCACCCTAGGGTAGCTTCCGCAACGGTCGTGATGGTTTCAGAGATGCTGGGTAATGGGTTTGTGCCAGGAAAAGGCCTAGGGGCTGAGCTTCAGGGGATTATTCAACCTGTCTCCTTGCCCAAGAATTTGGAGACCTTTGGATTGGGGTTCAAACCGATTGCGGCAGATGTAAAGCGAGCGCGGAAAATGAAGAAGAGAGTTTGGTTTCTTCCCAGACCCGTTACGCGTCTCTCAAGATTCTTTGTTAGAGCAAGTGCCAAGGGGTCACCGATCCCGGAAACTCTCGGACCATTGATTGGGATAGACGAGGATTTGAATCAGAGCTTCGAAAGACTGTTCGCTGATGTTGATATGGTAGAAATTGGAGAGGGTTCCAGCGGAGCAGACATACAGTTTGTGGGGCCTGAGGCCAAAACCAACAATTGGACGGTTACTCCTCTTCCTATCCGGGGGAGTCCTGGTAGTAGGCTTTGATTTTTGCTTTCTTGTTTTCGGATTATTCCAGGGTGTAATCCAAATCTCATTTTATTTTGTAAAAGTGTGCACCCTGTTATCCCGCATTTTAAATAAAATTCTCTTCTCTTGTCTCATTTTAATTTTGTTTTGTTCTTTTTTTTTCTTCTTTCTGAACAGTTCTCTTTTTACTGGTTCTAATGACATGGCATGCACAGCGGATCTTCGACCTAGTCTAATAAATCAATCTGACTCCGACTTAATGATACAAGAGATCGATTGTGACGATGAGTTTGAATATGACGAGGATGAAGCCTTCGAAGAAATAAACCGAGAACTGTGCCAATTTGAAGAGAAACCCAAGCCTAATCTGAATGACACTGAGGCTGTAAATCTAGGGGATGCAGACAATGTCAGAGAAACCAAAATCAGCATCCACATTGAGCCAAACGTCAGGGAGAAATTAATCAAAACCCTCATGGAGTTTAAAGATATCTTTGCATGGTCATATGATGATATGCTGGGATTAAGCACCGATCTAGTGGTTCACAAATTGCCCACTAACCCGGCATACCCTCCAGTCAAGCAAAAACTGAGGAAGTTTAAAACAGAGATGAGTGTGAAGATCAAAGAAGAGGTGACCAAGCAGCTGCATGCAAAAGTTATTTGGGTCACTCGATATCCCGATTGGTTGGCCAATGTGGTACCAGTGCCGAAGAAGGATGGGAAAATCAGGGTATGTGTCGACTACTGCAATCTCAACAAGGCAAGTCCTAAGGATAATTTTCCATTGCCCAACATCCACATCTTGATCGATAATTTCGTTGGGCGCGAGATCGGATCCTTTGTGGACTGCTATGCAGGATATCATCAGATCTTAATGGACGAAGAAGATGCGGAAAAGACGGCTTTCATTACGCCATGGGGAACTTACTGCTACCGGGTAATGCCATTCGGATTGAAGAATGCTGGGGCAACGTACATGCGAGCAATGACTACTGTGTTTCACGACATGATACACAAAGAAATTGAAGTGTACGTAGATGATGTGATCACAAAGTCTTGGCATCAGGAAGACCATGTAGCAGACTTAAGGAAGTTATTTCAAAGACTTCGGAGGTATGATATTAAGCTCAAACCGGCCAAATGCGCCTTCGGGGTTCCATCAGGAAAGCTGTTAGGATTCATCGTTAGTCGACGGGGTATTGAGTTGGACCCATCCAAGATCAAATCCATCCAAGATTTGCCACCGCCAAAGAACAAAACGGAGGTAATGAGTCAAAGACTAAATTATATCAGCAGGTTCATCGCTCAACTCACGGCGACTTGTGAACCCATATTTCGGCTGCTGAAGAAAGATGTTGTGGTAGACTGGACGGCGGAGTGTCAAGAGGCTTTCGACCAGATCAAAGGGTATCTGTCCAATCCACCTGTGTTGGTTCCACCTGAGCCGGGGAGGCCATCAATTCTTTATCTGACGGTCCTGGAGAATTCGTTTGGCTGCGTGTTAGCGCAACACGACATTACAGGAAGGAAAGAGCAGGCCATTTATTATCTTAGCAATAAGTTTACAGTGTATGAGGTCAAGTACACTCAACTCGAGAGGGCATGTTGCGCCCTAACTTGGGTGACTCAGAAGTTGAAACACTACTTGTCCTCGTATACTACTTATCTCATTTCCCGTTTGGATCCATTAAAGTACATTTTCCAGAAACCTATGCCTACAGGGAGGTTAGCAAAATGGCAAATTTTGCTCACAGAGTTTGATATCGTCTATGTGATGAGGACGGCCATGAAAGCCCAAGCGTTGGCCGATCACTTGGCTGAGAATCCCGTTGATGAAGAATACGAGCCTTTGAGGACGTATTTCTCAGACGAGGAAGTAATGCATACAGGTGAGCTGGAATTACCCGAGGAACCAAGCTGGAAGCTTTTCTTTGATGGAGCCGCAAACGCAAAAGGGGTTGGAATAGGAGCAGTACTCATTTCTGAAACAGGACATCACTACCTTGTTACAGCTCAGCTACGCTTCTATTGTACCAACAACATGGCAGAGTATGAAGCATGCATTTTGGGTCTGCGACTAGCTGCAGACATGGATGTCCAGGACATTTTGGTCTTAGGAGACTCGGACCTCCTGGTACATCAAATTCAGGGTGAGTGGGAAACACGGGATTTGAAACTCATACCATATCGACAATGCTTGCACGATCTAAGCAAGCGATTTCGATCAGTGGAATTCAGACATATCCCGAGAGTTCATAATGAGGTTGCCGATGCATTGGCCACCTTAGCATCAATGTTGCACCACCCCGACAAAATGTATGTTGACCCATTGCACATTCAGGTTCGTGATCAGCATGCTTATTGCAACACATTAGAGGAGGAGGTAGATGGCGAGCCATGGTTTTACGATATAAAGGAGTACCTCAAGATGGGGATATATCCGGAGCAGGCCACTGGAGACCAAAAAAGAGCCCTTCGGCGTTTGTCAAATGGTTTCTTCCTCAGTGGAGGAGTGTTGTACAGAAGAACCCCAGACTTGGGATTGCTAAGATGTATAGACGCCGGTCAAGCCACGACAGTTATGGCAGAGGTGCATGCTGAAGTTTGTGGGCCACATATGAGCGGATATGTATTGGCAAAGAAGATTCTTCGAGCAGGATACTATTGGCTCACTATGGAGCATGATTGCATCAATTTCGTGAGAAAATGCCATCAATGTCAGATACACGGAGATCTGATTCATTCTCCGCCGACAGAATTGCATACAATGTTAGCGTCATGGCCATTTGTTGCATGGGGCATGGATGTCATTGGGCCTATTGAGCCGGCAGCGACCAATGGCCACAGGTTCATTCTGGTGACCATCAACTACTTCACCAAGTGGGTTGAAGCTAAAACTTTCAAGTCGGTAACCAAGAAGGCAGTGGTGGATTTTGTTCACTCCCATATCATCTGCAGGTTTGGGGTCCCAAAAGTGATCATCACAGATAATGGTGCAAATCTTAATAGCAATTTGATGAGAGAGGTATGCCAACAGTTTAAGATTAAACACCGCAATTCCACCCCATATCATCCCAAGGCGAACGGAGCAGTTGAAGCAGCCAATAAGAACATCAAGAAGATACTGAGGAAGATGGTAGAAGGATCTAGACAATGGCATGAGAAATTACCATTTGCCTTATTGGGTTATCGCACTACAGTCCGAACTTCCATAGGTGCAACTCCTTATTTGTTGGTATACGGAACTGAAGCAGTAATACCAGCAGAGGTCGAAATTCCATCCCTCCGAATTGTCGCTGAAGCCAGGATTGACGACGATGAATGGATCAAAGCTCGACTAGAGCAGCTGAACTTAATAGATGAAAAAAGATTGGCAGCAGTGTGTCATGGCCAGTTGTATCAGAAAAGAATGGCGAGGGCATACAATAAGAAGGTGCGCCCCAGAAAATTTGAAGTAGGGCAGCAAGTATTGAAACGGATCCTCCCGCATCAGATCGAAGCAAAAGGCAAGTTCGCCCCAAATTGGCAAGGGCCTTATGTCGTGACCAGAGTGTTGTCCAACGGCGCTTTATGTCTAGCAGATATCGAAGGAAGATGCGTCGACATGGCTATCAATTCTGATGCAGTCAAAAGATACTATGCGTAATTTCTTTGATTATGATAGTTATTGGTTCGTTTGCTTGTACTTGGTGCTTATTGGATAATGAAATGACGGAGGCAATTCTTTCTTCTATCAAAACACTTTTAACCTTTGCTCCCCCCCTTTGAGCCTTAGTTATTCTTTCATACCCCTCTTTTGGAATCACTACGGAAAAAATATATATGAAAAAAAAAAGAAAAAAAAAGAAAAAAAAAATAAAAGAGAAACAAAGACAGGATAAAGGTCATAAGAAAATAGAGGAAGTAGGAACTACGTTTGACCTGATTCCTCAAAGAGGATACGTAGGCGCCTCACGGCTCGGTCATAGTGCATCGTAGTGTGCATAGTGTGCATAATGTGCATAGCTCCACAATAGTGTAAATATAAAAATTCCCAAGCAGGAAAAAACTGGGGCAGGAATTATGTTTTGAAGTTTCAAAAAGGGTTGATTCAAAGAGTTGTAGTGTTTCACCCGTCGAAGTTATTTTTGAATTTTTGATAGCCTTTCTTTAAACCCACACAAAACCAGCATCAATGTCCAAAAAAACCTCCAGATCAATATCCGAGAGGTGCCAAGTCGGGCAAATGAAAATCGAGAATAATACACTAAACCCTAGCAAAGAAGGGGATCATTAACTGGAAATGAATTGATAGCCGAAAAACATCTCCGAAAGAGAGGGTCATATCGGAAGCACTCCAATTCCCCGCTGGAAAATAAAATGAGAGAGTCTTATCGGTGTAAACCTTCACGGGCACTATAAGGCGACGGGAGCTGAGAGAAAAGAGAGTTTTATTAGTGAAAACCCCTCGAAGGGCACTATAAGGCGACAAGATAGATCGGTAAAAAGGAGCCGCATTCGCACGAGATGGGCACCTGTTTATCCCCAGCAAGTAAGGTCATCAGGAAGATTGATTGATACAAATAGACTAGGTCGAATAATCCGTAATGTAAAACATGATCGTTGGGACCAGTCATACCGTCCAGATAAGTTCTGTCCTTTTCTTCTTCCCCAGCATCTGTTCAGAAAGATTTTTTTTCTCTCTCTCTCTCTCTCTTTTCTATCTTTTTCATTTATTTGTCTAAAAAGACTTTTCTAGAAAATTGTTTTGAGAAGGACTTTTCAGAGTTTACTACCAGGGGCCAAAATGGTGCAAAGCAAATGCGAAAGCCACAGGCCAAAGCCAAGGCAATAGGACAAAAGGTGTTTGTCGCAAAATCAAACGAGAAACTAGCCTAGAAAGTTAAGGAGAACATGGAGAAAGGCGGAAAATGATGGTTGAAGGACTTGTGGGTCAAGTTCCAAGAAGATCCCCAGCTAGAACTGCGATAGATCACGGACCAAGATCTGAGATGGTAATACACCACAGAAAGGGGGAAGGAGGAAGAGAGAATTAATCCGTCGGCTGGGATAAAATAAACTTTTAAGGGAGTAGTTTTGGAGTTGAGGGACTCCCACAGCTTGTTTTGAAACAAAAGAGCGGGGAAGGGATAAATGAAAAACCATCCCCAGCAGAAATACCATCCCTAGCGGACATATCATCCCCAACAAGCAACTTCATCCCCAACCAGTTTTGGGGGCGCAGAGCAAGGGAAAGGGAAAGGGATACATGGAAAATCATCCCCCAGCAGGAGTGACACGATCACTCACCATGTTGAAACTAACAAAATTTTCTTTGATTCTACAGGAAAATAAAGGATGATGATGACAGAAAGACACGCCACAAGGCAGGTCACCAAAACCGGGGTAGAAAATTTTCTGCCGTTGTCCCAAAGATTTTTCTCGAAGGAACGAGGAAACAAATTCATACATTTTCTGTCTTTTCATTTCATGTTCTAGGTCGCCCACCAGTATAATGCGGGAATACATTTCTGTCTTTTAATTTCATGTTCTAGGTCGCCCACCAGTATAATGCGAGAATACATTTGGTCACCTACCAGTATAATGCGGGAATACATTTCTGTCTTTTCATTTCATGTTCTAGGTCGCCCACCAGTATAATGCGGGAATACATTTCTGTCTTTTCATTTCATGTTCTAGGTCGCCCACCAGTATAATGCGGGAATACATTTCTGTCTTTTCATTTCATGTTCTAGGTCGCCCACCAGTATAATGCGGGAATACATTTCTGTCTTTTCATTTCATGTTCTAGGTCGCCCACCAGTATAATGCGGGAATACATTTCTGTCTTTTCATTTCATGTTCTAGGTCGCCCACCAGTATAATGCGGGAATACATTTCTGTCTTTTCATTTCATGTTCTAGGTCGCCCACCAGTATAATGCGGGAATACATTTCTGTCTTTTCATTTCATGTTCTAGGTCGCCCACCAGTATAATGCGGGAATACATTTCTGTCTTTTCATTTCATGTTCTAGGTCGCCCACCAGTATAATGCGGGAATACATTTCTGTCTTTTCATTTCATGTTCTAGGTCGCCCACCAGTATAATGCGGGAATACATTTCTGTCTTTTCATTTCATGTTCTAGGTCGCCCACCAGTATAATGCGGGAATACATTTCTGTCTTTTCATTTCATGTTCTAGGTCGCCCACCAGTATAATGCGGGAATACATTTCTGTCTTTTCATTTCATGTTCTAGGTCGCCCACCAGTATAATGCGGGAATACATTTCTGTCTTTTCATTTCATGTTCTAGGTCGCCCACCAGTATAATGCGGGAATACATTTCTGTCTTTTCATTTCATGTTCTAGGTCGCCCACCAGTATAATGCGGGAATACATTTCTGTCTTTTCATTTCATGTTCTAGGTCGCCCACCAGTATAATGCGGGAATACATTTCTGTCTTTTCATTTCATGTTCTTGAAATCAGTAACCCACCGGAAGTCAGAAGGTTACAACAGGAATCCCCAGCAGGAAACAATAAAAATCCCCAGCACCGGAAGACAGAAGGTGGCAACAAGAGGTCCCAGCACAAATTCAAGCGCATGAGTCAAAAGGAAGAAAAGACGCGTCTTGAAAGAAGCGGCCTGTGAACATTAAATTATGCCCAACATAACAAATCTGATGAAGAAAGTCGTATCCCTAGAGGAACCACCGAAAAGCTTAATGAAGGAAGCCATATACCCAGCGGACCGAACAAAATGATGAAAACTGGTATTCAGAAAAAGCAAAAGGCCAATGTCATCCCCAAATTCTCGAAAGAAAAGCACCGGAAGAAGCACAAGCCGACAAGAAAGCAAGGCAATAAGAACAAGTTAAAGATAGATGAGATCTTATGATCCGTAGTCTAGCCTAGCTTCTTGTTTTCTTTTAAGCACGGTGTAACAAGGAAATCGGTAAGCAGTGGTAATAGCATGCAACAGCAGTAACATTGCAGTCACATGGTAGTCTCAGCTACCAAAACTTCTCGAACTACATTAACCTGATTCCCCTTTAGCCAGGGATATGTAGGAAACCTTTGAAGCAAAGGTTCGGTTAAATCTTTTTCAAAAAATGCTTCACACGGAGTACTCGGATGGGCAAAAAATCGCTCACTTTATCTTTGCACGAAAACCCTTCGTGTCTTCGGGCAAAGAGGGGCAGCTGTAAGCACGTGATTTTTGCCCTATGAAAGAATTACTCCCAAAAAATTCAAAATAAAATGATTTTCCTTGGTGTGCAATTTTGAGAATTTTTGTGACATTTTTGGATAATTATTTGTATTTGTCTGTGCATGTTTATTTGTTAAATTAATAAAAAATACAAAAATATGTCGCATTTTGCATGTAGGATTTAATTCTACAATTGTTAGTAATTAAGTTTGTTTTACAAAAATTAAAAATTACAAAAATAGGCATCTTTTGCATTTTTAGCATTTAATGTCCAAATATACAATTTTATGCTTAATTATTACTTAATTGTTCGTTAATTATTATTGGGAGTTAATTTGCGCTTTTATAACTTAATAATAATTTAAGGATTTTTAGAATTTAGTTTTAGAAAAATAAAAGAAGAAAAGAGAGCAAAAATATAAAGAAAATCGGAATTGGGCTCTTCTTCAAATTCAAGCCACAAGCCCAAAAAATACCTAACCTTCCCCATGACCCGGTCCATTTCAAATCGGGTCGACCCGGTCCATAACCCAAATACCCAACGCCCCCCATCTTACATTTAACAAAAAAAAAAGAACCCTAAAGCCTAAAAGCTAATCCCATCTGCCACCCTCTCTTCTTCTTCTCCAAGACTTCACCATCTCCAAACCTCAGCCAACCATGGCTGCCACCCCTCACACCTCCAACACCCTCAACACACACACACACACTAGTCGTCGAACCTCCATAGCCACACCAAACGACCCTGCTGCCATTGCTTCATCTTCTTCGTCAAGCTCGAAGCTTGCTCGACACCCATGGCTGCTGCTGCGTTTTCTCCTCCATTGAGCTCGCTTCCGTTGAGCTGCCTCGACTGCTTCTGCTTCACCTCACTTCCATCGTCATCGTATTCAACCAAATACCCTATTGTCCCGTTGCTGCTGCTTCTGCCTCGACTGCTTCTGCTTCCCGTTGCCTCCAGCCCCGCCAAGCAGCTGGTTCACCACTGCTTCATCGTCTTTAGTCGACCCCAGCAAACGCAGCTGCTGGTCGCCGCGTCTTCAGCTTCATCTTCTGCTACGTCCAAACGGAACCCATTCTGCTACTTCTTCGACGAACAACGAACAGCCCACACGTCTCATGTTGCATCCAGCCTCGTCGAGCATTTGGCTCAAAGACGAGACTCAACCATCCGCTTTCAGTCCAGTCCAACAACGAGACTCAACCATCTCGTTTGTTCGAGCTTGGGTCGGGGTTTGTCGAAATAGTCCATACACAGTTCGAGTTCGTCGTTGGTCAGTCGTTGTTCGTGGTTCCAATCCGGTTAGTGGGTTTGAGTTTCACTTTTGTCCGTATTTTGTTTTTGATATTCTCGAATATAAAATCGGTAAATGTTTGATTTTTGTTTTGTTCGTGTTCATTGTTTTGTTAATTTTTTAGTTTGTTCATGTGAAATTGTTAGTTTAATGTCATTAGATTCAAATTGAAATTTAATTAATTATTTCTTCAGTTTATTTCAGGTGTTGTTATGTATTTTTCAGAAATTGTTAATGTTGGTCAAATCATTTGAATCCGTCATGTTTGTTGTTTAAAATAGATTTAATTCATGTTCATCTTTGTTTGAAGTTCGTTTGTAACCCCAGTGATTTAATGTGAGTTTAGGTTTTGGTTTTTGACTTGTTGATTTAGTTTGAATCATGTATTTTGTTGTTGATATTGTTGTCTCCTTGCTCATCCATTTTTGGTCTAAGTTAACCAGGATTGGTTCCCAATATGGTTAATTTATTCCCATGAATTTGAAGTTGTATGATTCATCTGTGTTCATGTGATTTGTTGTTTGAATTTGTTTAGAAATTGGTTATATTTGCTATATTTTGGTTGGAATTGATTAGGCAAATTGGTTATAGCTGATGGGGGTAGTTTGGTAAATTGCAATACGTTCAGGGGTAAAATGGTAATTTTAGTAAAATCGGAGGGGTATTTTCGGAATTGAACATTTGATATAAGTGTTTAATATAATGGGGGACAAGACATAAATTAGTGGGGGAATAATGTAATTCTTTATGTTAAGCATGGGGGACAAGATATAATGGGGTGAGGTTGATATAATTGTTTAATATAATGGGGGACAAGACATAATGTAGTGGGGTGGGAATAATGTAATTATTTATGTTAAGCATGCGGGACAAGGGTTTAAAATAAGGAAAACATTAAGTAGTGGGGACAAAAGCATGCAATTGGGGGAATATTTCGGGTTGGGGATTCAAGACAAGAGTCTTGTTATATATAGAGTCATTTGACACATTTTAGGGACAGCTTTAAGACTTGAGAAAAAAAAACTTGAAACTTGAACTTAGAGAACTTAGACTTGAACTTGAAAGATTTTTGAGGATTATTTTTTAGAGAGGAATATATTCTGAAAATCTGAAGAGAGTGTGGTAGAATTGAAAAGGAGAAAACAAAAACAAAGTGAGAAACGAGTTTAGTTTCGGGTTTAATACACGCGTGGTTTGTTGCTGTTTAGTTTGTTTATATACTTTTGGGTTTGTTCCATCGAGCTTGCTTGAATTTCTTCAAAGTTTTCTGGGTCTTGAATCTGGTTCGGATTGCTGCTGTGGGGTTGCTGTTGCGTTGTTGCGTTATTACTGTTGCTGACTCCTACTTCTCTTCTTTATGTATTGCCATTTTCAGGTACACATTTGTACACTCTTGGCTTGAGGCGAAAAATGAAATATTGACCAGGCTTTGTTCCTGTTGAATTCCTCCTGTTTAGACTTGGGTTTGAATGGAATTTTTCTTTCTTTGTATAAAAATGTAGTTGATTGATTAATGAGTAATGGGGTTGCATATGTATAATAACTCCTTCATCTAATAATGTTAGTTTAAATTAATCAAAGAATAGTTAATTTGTTTTGATATTATTGTGTGTCAATCTCATGTTCTAGTGTTATTAAATAATAGAATATAGAACGAAAGCAATCTCTCTTTGTACAAACTCGATTGCAATGTGCCATTTGCATTAGCCGTAAACTAATAACTAATAAGCTACGTCTTTTTCAGCATGTAATTAATTGAGAGTTTCTTTTACATTAGAGACGAACTTAATAGAAAAAATGTAGTCATTGTAGGTTTATCCTTTTAAATAAAAATGAGATGATCCTCGCCAAATAAAACGCACAGATTGCGGGGCCCTCACAAAAATGTACGTGTTAATTACTTAGAACTCGGGATAGGCCGCTTAGCGAACTCCACGGCCTTACCCAAAATAATAATGTGTTAGACTCTTTAGACACGATTTAATTAAATTACATTCTTAAACTCGGGTGCACATTTATGTGACCCAAATCCAAATCTCAGTGGAGTCGAAATGTGTCTCTAATCACGGGTATATTGATTGTGACGTGGTTCGAGATGCGTGTCCATGACGTTGCAAATTCTTTTTAAAAAAATAATAAGAATGAGATGAGTCTCGCCGAATAAAAATACAAAATTACGGGGCCCTCAATAAATATTTGCTTTAAAATTGCTTAGATTCCGGGACGGGACGTTTAGCAAATTTCACGGCCCTACCCAAAATAATGATACGCTAGTCGCTTTAGGCGCGTATTTAATAATGTTAGCTTCTTAAACTCGGGTGCACATTTATGTGACCCAAATCCAAATCTCAACAGAGTTGAAATATGCCAACAACCACGGGTGCATTGATGTGACGTGGTTCGAGATGTGTTTTCCACGATGTTGCAATTCTTGATAAAAAATAATAATAATTACAAAAGCGGTTAAAAGTTAAAATTCGCACATAGGTTCAATATGTATTAAATCAGATAATCAAGCCGAATATGACAGTTGAGCGACCGTGCTAGAACCACGGAACTCGGGAATGCCTAACACCTTCTCCTGGGTTAACAGAATTCCTTATCCGGATTTCTGGTTCGCAGACTGTAATATGGAGTCATTCTTTTCCTCGATTCGGGATTAAATTGGTGACTTGGGACACCCTAAATCTCCCAAGTGGAGACTCTGAAATAAATAAATAAATCCCGTTTCGATTGTCCTTTAATTGGAAAAACTCCTTCACCCCTCGTGGGGCGGAAAAAGGAGGTGTGACACCTCCGATTCTGTTATCACAAGTATTATATTGGTTTGTCACAGAGATGCATTAGTTCTATTCGATCTAGGCTCTACTTATTCTTATGTCTCTTCTTATTTTGCTCCACATTTGGGTGTATCTCGGGATTCTTTGAGTTCCCTTGTTTCTGTTTCTACTCCTGTGGGAGATTCTCTCATTGTGGACTGCGTTTATCGATCGTATTTGGTTGCTCTTAGTGGTTTTGAGACCAGAGTCGATTTATTGTTATTCAGCATGGTTGATTTTGATATTGTCTTGGGCATGGACTGGTTGTCGCCCCATTATGCTATTCTTGATTTTCACGCCAAAATCGTGACGCTGGCTATGCTAGATGTACCATGTGTTGAGTGGAGGGGTACCTTAGATTACACCCCCAGTAGAGTTATTTCTTTTCTTAAAGCTCAGTGTATGGTTGAGAAGGGGTGTAATGCATATTTAGCTTATGTGAGAGATGTCAGTATTGATACCCCTTCAGTTGATTCAGTCCCAGTAGTACGGGATTTTCCCGATGTGTTTCCAGCTGATCTTCCAGGCATGCCGCTTGATAGAGATATTGATTTTGGCATTGATCTATTGCCGGGCACTCAGCCAATTTGTATTCCTCTGTATCGTATGGCTCCTCCTGAGTTGAAGGAGTTGAAGGATCAGTTACAGGAATTACTTGATAAGGGTTTTATTCGACCCAGTGTTTCACCTTGGGGTGCTCCTGTCTTGTTTGTGAAGAAAAAAGATGGTCGTGACATGAATATTAATGTCGGTTTACAAAAATAACCTTATAATATTAAGTTTAATAACTCACAATAAAAGGACATAACCGGAATTCTAGACATTTGTAATCCTATTAGTTTTAGAACATAATACTACAAGCTAGGAATCTTACGTGATTACATTCAGATTTCCTATTAGTATAATTAATTTAGAGCATAGACATATAATACTACATGTTAGCATGTAAACCTAATACCTTTGGGAATCGTTAGATTTTCTATTAGTATAATTACTTTTGGGATAGAGACATATTTTAAGTCATGTAATCCTATTACTTTTAGGATATACTTCTTAAAAAATTCTATTATTAATTTAATTTGAAAACGTATTATGATGTGCTATTACTATTTAATTTGAGAATGTATATATTGTTCAAATTCATTTAGAAAAAAGAGAGTCTATATTAATATAAAACATGAATATAATATTGATAGACCAAGATAGTCTTAAAATATGAAATATAAAAACTCATAGGGAAAGAACATAACTAAAATAACATATTTTTTGGACTACATGACCTTCTATTAAATTTTTTTAATATTTAATATTTTAAAATTAAATTTATCTATTAACTTATTATTAAAAACATATAGAAGGTTTAATAAAATTAATTTCATAAGAATTCTTCATATTGACACTACATTACCACTCCATAATATATAATACTAAGAGAAAATAAAAATAATATTAAATGGACTGTACAAGCCATTGAAATTGAGAAAAAATATTCCCATAATATATTTTTATATTATATTTGAACTGCTTTCCTGCTCAAATAATATATTTTAATCAATTATTGAAAAATATACCCAATTATTAAAAAAAAACTAAGAAAATATTTAAAAATATAAATGTGTGAGAAATAGAAAGAAAAATGGTTGGTAAGAGTCAATACCACTAATGATTCTGCAAACATAAAGATCTAAATGTGAAATGCTATATCTATCTTTTTACTCTTTGAAAAGAAAATTTACGGTGGATAAAATTATAATCAGATTAAATCTTTAAAACATGAGATGAACTAATAATAAGAATCTGAGATGAACTAATAGCAGAGCAACAATGCTAAATTTATAAAGAAAGCAAAATAGATAATATGTGATGAAGCGCTTATGGCTAATGTTAAATGATTGAAACAATTCCCCCAGGAGATATATTGAATACCAGTGAACCATTTGGTAAAAAACTAATGGCTTGGAAGGTAATTTTTGTCATGTACTATCAACAGTTACAAAATCGACGAAATCAGAGACTATAAAAATTAGCTTTCCAAAATTATACTTATGACCTCAAATAAAAAGATTTAACTGACAAGGATAATTTTCGGCATATTTATATTTTGCAATTATAATAAATAAAGCACAAGGATAAACTTCCTAAATACTAGACTATATTTATCGCAATATGTTTTCTTGCACGAACAACTATATGTTGCACTTTCAAGAGGAATGAATATCAATATCGACAACAAGAGTTCTGGTTATGACATAGCAACAAAAGCATTAGAAGGAAACATACACAAAAAAAATCATCTACAAAGAAGTGTTCGGTAAGATAACATCAAATTAAATACTTTTAAACTATAATACGTAATTATTTAACTAACATGACTAAATTGATCATTTGTGTAAGTTCTGATGATGTCCTTTTATTTTGAATTCACATGTCATGCTAATGTAATAATATTTTTCAGCTTTCAGATGATTTAAATGGTTATACCATCACGTGTCATTATTAACGTGCAACGCACGTTCGTAGATACTAGTATATATATATATATATATATATATATATATATATATATAAAAGCTAAACAGAATTAAGAAAAATATTTTTTAATCCTAAGCACTCTCGCACCTACCCTATTGAAGAAACGTTGGAGTGTTTTTTCTAACATACAAATTATCAATAGAGTATGGTATACCAAAAAACAAGAAAAATGGGTGAAAATCATTTCAGTCCTCCAATATTTATGCATTAAAAATCAAACACATTCGACATTGAACAATTATCATTTTGATTGCCTTATCTCAATCTCCAGCAATTGACCGGCAACTTCGCAATGACCGGTAAAATGTAATTTTAATTATTATATTCATAATTAACGGATACCCTAATTAAATCATATATCAACTTTCCACTCTTCGCCGCTAAAGTATAAAACTTTAACGTCGTCTAAAGTTAGTTTGGTTCAGTTTTTGAAAGTATAAAACTTCAAAAAGAGGATATTTTTTCAATCGTATACCCTATTTAAAACTTTATTATAAAAAATGTTCATGTTTTGGTATTTACCCGACCTAAACACATTTTAGTTATAAATTTATATAATTTATCTTAAAAGGCTCCAAATCCATTATTTGTGCCTTCAATCAAGAGATTTAATTACACTATTTTCCTTTTTTTCTCTCCTCTTCTCGCCAATCAAGGGATTAAAGCCGAATGCTGCAATAATTTCATATGAACTTCCTAAAATAAGTTCATGAGTATCCTATCAAAGCAAATTGAAATGATGTTGAATTACACAAAAATTATAAGAACTCAAGCACTTTACCTGGGGTGGGGGTGGGGGTGGAGTTTCTGTTTTAATATCATTCTTTAGTAGGAAGGCAACTGGGTGTTATCCTCCAAAATAGTGAAATCAGTACATTAATTATTTTCCTGAGTGTTTTCGTTCTGAAAATCAAGATGCACCCCCCCCCCTCCTCCCAAACCCCCAGTAATAAAAGCCTGGCCCCTAAAAAGAGTGAGGAAAACAACAGAAGGTGAAAAGAAACATACCAGTTCATGTAAGGTAATGTATGTCTCGAATTCTTGAAATTCTCAAGTTATTGAAAGAGTTGATGATTAGAGAGTTCATGCCATGGGCCAGGAATTTGTTTTTTCTACTTCATTTTATATTGTTAAGGTCACCTCTCTATAGCAAATGTGGAAAGCACTCATATATTCATACATCTATATATACATAGTAAAAATAAATTTTATACAATTAATTATATATTATACAACTTATCTACAATTTATCTACAGTTTTCATACATTATTTTACCCATTCATATACAACTACAATATTATACTACTTAAATACAATTTTTATACAATATATCTTTTGATATTTTATATCTGATTTATACATATTAAAAATAAATTTCATACAACTAATTATATATTATACAACTTATCTACAAATTATCTACATTATTTCTACCCAGCTATATATTACTTAAATATAATTTTTATACAATATTGTTCAACTTTCATACAATATTTGAATTTTATATATATATATATATATAAATAACAGAATACAATTTTTCTACAATTTTAATATAATTTTCTAAATATAATGTATATCATGTCTCCTGCTCCTGCTCCTTCTCCATCTCCTCTTTTTCTTTTTCTTTTTCTTCTTCTTCTTCTTCTTCCTCGACGAGTTTCAATCTGAAATTCAATCAAAATCAAGTCTAATCTTCACTAAAACACCCTCAACATTGAGATATAAATTTCAAACCATATTCTCAATATTTGCAACAATACCCAATCTAAACAAATATTGGTTTTTGAAAACCCAAATTCGAATTCAAAGCTTCAAAGCTTTTTAATGGTTGTCAATGGTGGAATTGCTTCTCTCTTTTCCTTTGCTTTATATTATTAAAATTAGGGATTGAAAGATAGAGAGAGACATAGAGAGAATTTTCAATTCTTTGCAACAGGACTCAATTCAAACAAATAATATTTTTTTAGGTGAATTCTCTGAGAAAATACCCAAATCAAATGTAGGAATATCGGCTGCTTTACCTTTTTTAGGGATAATCTTTGAAACTATTTTCTTTTTCATTGAAAATCAAGCTAAGCACAGACATTAATGGAGGTGATTTTTGAAGAAGAGAATTTAGAATGCTTGTGGAAGAAGAGAGAAAATAGGCGTTAATGGAGAGATTCTGAATTTTGTGAAGAGAAAATCGTGAGTGAGTGCAAGATACATGGGGGGAGGGGGGTGGAAGATACGTGAGAGTGATTTTAGGACACTGATTATTATCATTAATTCCCTTAAATTGTACATAAATGGTAATTGGGTATATAATATATAATTATAGTAAAACTTGAGTAGGGAGGGTAATATAGTTTTATATAGTGTATAGGAATGTAAAAATTCCCTTCAAAAATAGTACGTATAAAAAATAAATATATTTATAACTGTAATCAACATGTTTGATTCATATGTCTTAGAGAAATTTTAAACTCAATTTCAACTACGAATTTGTGACTCAAAACTAATCCAAATCACTTCCAATCTTTTTCAAATTTTATATATTAACTCATCTATATGTTTTCAATGAATTTCAATCATGCCCATTAAAAAAGGTCCCTTTTTGCTTATGTTTTTGGAATATTGTATATTCTTTTTCTTTGTAAATATCACCTTATTTGCTACCTTATCAATAAAATTTCTTTTTCGTCTTACATCTAATGCTGCTGGTCATGCTTAAGAATATGGAAGAAGATCTTTGCAAGTGAGTCTCGGAGGGAAAGAATCTTTATTTATATAGAGTTTTTAATTTTTGTATACATTTGACTAGTTTTAGTAAGTCTGCGATTAATTAGTATATTGGTAAAATTGGGCTTATTTTGATCATTTCCGGACCATGGGCCTGCGCTAAGCATCTGTTCCGACCTTTTTTTATAAAATTTTTGAAAACGAGCTAATGATTTATAGAATTAGCCCAAATTTGCGTTGTCCTTGATTTTTTCAGCTCTAATTTTTGCAATGTTCGCACCTACCACCGTCTTGGCTTGTCTCAAAAGAAAAAACCAACTAATCCATTTTAGACGATGTTAATCTTAAGTTTCATCGTGTAAAATCATTGCCAATACCGATGATACTTATTTGAAAAAGAAACAAAAACCACAAGACTATTACAAAATGGAGATATATATTACTGAAAATAATCAAATGGAAAAAAGCCACTTGCTCTATAAGCGTGTATTACACACCCCATACCTTAAACATAAAATTACAGGCAAAGAAACCAAGAAGCATTGACTTACTTGAGCAAACCAAAAGACAATTCAATTAAAAAACCTAAGAAATGACTTAGCATAGTATGACCTTATAATTAATTCATCACCCTCTACAAATATTAAAAAAAATAACCATGTAGAAGGTGTGGTTTATTTACTTCTTCATTTTTCCTATTTTTGCTACAACATAATTTTACAAAATAACAGTTCATCTAAGTCTAAGTAGTCGCCGGAGATTATTAGTAGCTCCGGCATCAACTCCGGCCGCCGCTTCTGCGTTGCAGCTAAGCTTTGGCCTCAATGAAAAAGTGGGCAAAGGTAAGCTACTTGGCGGAGGAGAAATAGTAAACACCGTAGAACTTGAAAACTTGTTAACTTTATCCAATAGGTCCACCCTGGTACAATCCTTTTTTGGATTTTCCAAATTACAGAAGCTTAGTGCGTCGAACTGCTCTTTTTTACCAGTAGATGACATAGAGAAAACCATGGGAACATCTTTGGGAAGATGCTTTGGGTTTGGACCCAAAGGGTTAGTAGATGAAATCATAACAATTTTTGATGATTTTGAGTTCTCTTCTTTCTTAGGACTTGATGTGAATGACTTGAATTTCTTTGACTTACCATTTTTATTGACTTTTCTATTGATGGGAGGACAAGAAAACCCTCTATTTAGGGGGAAAGTATTGATATTATTGTAGTGTTGAACACCATTTGAGATTGGAAGAGGAAGAAGAGGTGGTTGTTTTTGAGCTAAAAATGGAGGAAAAGAGTGGTAAATAAAAGGAGGTGGAGGAGTTTGTAAAATACCATTTTGATAATTAAATGGTGCAAGATTTTCACAAGGGGTTGTTGAAAATGTGCGATTAATGCTTTTTTTCAAGTTTCTAGCATAGTTTTTGCTTGGTGCAGCTACTTCCATTGATGTCCAAAATAAAGAAGAAGAAAAGAAGCTTTAGATTAAAGAAAATAAAAAACTAGGTGGCAATGATCTCAAATAAACAAGAATCAATAGCCAAAAATAAGATGGATTACAAGAATTTACATAAACTATATATATAGCTAAGAAAAGAAGAATATAAGAACTATATCATATATCTAAGAGAGAAAACCCAAAATGGGATTTGATTGAATATGGAGAAAGGTAACGTTGCTGAATCAGTTTCCTATCACCAAAGGCGACCTTAAATAATGGAGAAATCTTTCCAACGGCTACTTTATTCTTTTTCTTTTTCTTTTTCCTTTCATTATTACGTAAATACTATTATAATGGTCATTGTAGTACATACCAAATAGAGGCAGACCTCTGATCTACCGAGAGGGGTCACTAGCACACGTAAAGTTTAGCAAAAGTTTCATGTAATACATGTATGTCTTTAGAAAATAATGATATATTAATAGTAGCACCTCGTATACAAAGTAGATTTTGGTTGAATCCAAAAGTGCACCCACGACCTTCAAATTCTCGGTTCTAGTACCAAATATATAATAAAAGTGCACCCACGACCTTCAAATTCTCGGTTCATCATATACATAGGCAGCTCAAAGGTAAGGCAGCACAAGCAATGGCTTAGGCCCCCAAATTTTGGGGGCCCCACTTTCCCTTGGTAGTAATTTTAATTTTTTATATAAAAATTGAGTATCTTAATGTTAAAAAGTAAATAACTTAATACAAAAAGGAACAGAACATTTTAATTTGTGACTAACGTTGATAGTTGAGATTTTAATAATTTAAAGGGTATAGATATCTTTGGTTTTTTTATTTAGTGGGTAAAATTTAATTTTTTATTTAAAAGGTATAAAGATATCTTTTATTTTTGACAAGAGTGGGTTGCTTTAGTGGTGAACACCCTCCACTTCCAACCAAGAGGTTGTGAGTTCGAGTTACCCCAAGAGTAAGGTGGGGAGTTCTTGGAGGATGGGAGCCGACGTTAAAAAAAATATTACAAGTAGAAGATAATACTCTGATCCGTATACTCAATAAGATAACAAGAATTAATTTTTGTTAAATACCTATATTCCTCATAAAACAATATTCCTATAACAATTTTGCATTAGGATCAATAATGTATTAGGAGAATCTGAATGGATCGGATTAGCTATATTATCATTTAAAAAAGTTAAAAAAATAAATTTCAAACAAAAATATACAAATTTATTTTGTTAACAAATTAGGGCTTCTCATCGAGATTTTGCTTTAGGCCACCAACAATGCCCTGATCATATAAAGGTTGACAATCAGTATAAACATAAACTAAAAGTATGATGAATTGTGTATATATATATTAGTTTGTTAAATACACAATATATATTATACGGATGTTACATTGATGTTCAAGTATGAGCATAGAGCTGCTCGAATAGATTGTACTTCTTTTGTTTCACTTTATATCTTTTCTTTTGAGTTTGTTAAAATTGATCGATGTGTTTTATCGTAGAACTTCTTAGCTTAAATGTCCCGTTTATCCTTTATTCTATGATCATATATTTATGCTTAATGCTATAATTTTAAAAATGCTTTTGGTTTATGTAATGTGCCCAAAAAAAAAAAATTAATTAAACTTTATATTCAAATATGACGTATAAAATGAAACATAAGAAGTCTAACTATAAACTAAATGAAATTGAAGAAAATAATTTCATCCTAAATTGCCGACAAGATATGTGGTCGGCTACTTGTAAAATAGGAGTAATTCCGGTTTCACCATTTTTTAGATTTTATTTACAGAATTAAAGTAAATGACATACTTGGGATACTGTTGGGCGGCAACCGCCGATTCGATAAAGACCGTTGGATTTGGTTATTTTATAATTAGCCGTTGGGCCGATTATGACCGTTGATCTAGCCATTTAGTTCCTAAAAAATGGGCCTATACAGAAAGCGATATCCTTTTAATCCTGTCCATAAAACGAGTTTTCAAATGGTCCTTATGACCTCACGTGCAGGGAAATTTGCTAGCCCACTTATTTTCCACTTAATAATTAATTAAAAAAAGAATTAATTTAAATAGTCACTTACTTAATCACTTCAATTACAAATAATCAGGAAATACATAATATATATAATATGTATATAATCACGTATAATCTATGAATACCGACTGAGAAAAGTATTGACACTAACTATTTTTTTGTAAATACCTTAGAAAAATAACAACTATTCTGTTTTCTTTTTTTTTCTAAATCAAGAATACTACAGCCATGCAATTTATGTCTTAGAATACTCCATTTGTGGTAAAAGTGTATTCCATACCCCAAATGATGTTACTTTTGTTGTTTTCTGGATTTACCATTAACATACGCTTAACTCTGTCGAAAAGAAAATATCTCTAACTGATCTGTCTTGATATATGAATGTAATTTTATTCGGACACAGTTATTAAATTTGAGTTGAATTCTATTACCTTTTTTAGCAAAAAATATTATTTCACTTGAGGAATAAGCAATAGGTCAAAAATTTTTGGTAGGGAAAAAGTGCCCTCTGTTGAAAATGGCAAACTCCCACATCGGTGGGAGACTTAATTTGGGAAGAATTTCTCCCTATAAAAGAAGGCCTAATGTTTAGGATTTAAACACACCTCTCATTTGCCTTTTTATTTTCTTAAGGCATTTGTATCTTCTCTCTTTAGTATTATTTCATTTGTATTTTTTGAGTGGAATAAAATATTGGTTGTGTCCAAGGAAGTAAGCAAAATTGGTTGAACCTCATAAATTCTGGTGTTCCTTTTATTGTTGCTTTATTGTCTTATTTATTATTTGATGGCTGCCATAATTTTTGGTATATTAGTTGTGACTCATTCACACTATATGCATTTGGCTACCACAACAATTGGTATCATAGCCAAGGTACTGTCTAAGTATGCTCTGTGGTTGCAGCATAGTCTGATCTTCCACATCAGAAAAGATTTATCTTGGTAACTGTGTCAAGGTTTTGTCTTAGTATGCTATGTGGTTGCAGCTTAGTCTGATCTTCCACACCAGAAAGGAAATAATCTTGATTTGTGTCGTCAGCTATTAAATAATATTCGTGTCAAAATGAGAGACAATAAACAAGAAGAATCTACATCAAGTGTCAATAATACGTCATCGTTGGCATCTTCGCTTATGACAAGAATTGTGTCAAATGCGAAATTTGCGATAGAAATTTTTGACGGATCAGGACATTTTGGGATGTGGCAAGGCGAGGTTCTAGATATCCTTTTTCAACAAGGGCTAGATCTTGCCATTGAAGAAAAAAGACCAGATGTTATTGGAGAAGAAGATTGGAGAATTATCAACTGTGTTGCTTACGGTACCATTCGATCCTACCTTGCTAGAGAGCAGAAATATCCATACACAAAGGAAACTTCTGCAGGTAAATTATGGAAAGCACTGGAGGATAAATTTTTGAAGAAAAATAGTCAAAATAAATTGTACATGAAGAAGAGACTGTTTCGCTTCACCTATGTTCCTGGTACCACAATGAACGAACATATCACCAGTTTCAATAAGTTGGTCACAGATTTGCAAAATATGGATGCAACTTTTGATGATGGTGACTTGGCCTTGATGTTATTGGGGTCACTTCCTGATGAGTACGAGCACCTTGAAACTACTCTACTCCATGGGAATGACGAAATTTCTCTTAGAGAAGTTTGTTCGGCTTTGTACAGCTATGAACAAAGAAAGGGAGAAAAACAAAAGGGAGGAAAAGGAGAAGCACTGGTTGTGAGGGGTCGTCCTCAAAATCAAACGAGGACAAAGAAGGGAAGATCCAAGTCAAGATCCAGACCCAGCAAAGATGAATGTGCCTTTTGTCGAGAAAAGGGGCACTGGAAGAAAGACTGTCCGAAGTTGAAGAATAAGGCCAAACATAACAATGGAAAGGCCATTATGGATTCAAATGTAGCTGATTGTGATGATTCAGACTTCTCATTAGTTACAACAGAGTCATCAACATCATCAGACATATGGTTGATGGACTCGGCTTGTAGCTATCATATGTGTCCCAACAGGGACTGGTTCGTGGAATTTCAAGAAGGAGAATATGGAGTCGTCCACACAGCGGATAACAGCCCTCTTACCTCATATGGCATTGGTTCAATACGATTAAGGAACCATGATGGAATGATCAGAACATTAACAGATGTTCGATATGTACCGGATTTGAAGAAGAATCTCATCTCTGTGGGAGCCCTAGAATCAAAAGGGTTCAAAATCATTGCAGAAAATGGAGTGATGAGAGTATGCTCCGGTGCACTAGTGGTAATGAAGGCTAATCGGAAGAATAATAATATGTACCGCTATCGTGGCAGTACAGTTATTGGGACAGCGACAGTAACATCCAGTGACGACAAAGAGGCAGAAGCAACCAAGCTATGGCACATGCGCTTGGGACATGCTGGAGGAAAATCCTTGAAAACTCTATCAGATCAAGGATTGTTAAAAGGAGTAAAGGCTTGCAACTTGGAGTTTTGTGAGCATTGTGTCAAAGGGAAACAGACAAGGGTTAAATTTGGTACAGCGATCCATAATACTAAAGGCATTTTGGATTATGTACACTCTGATGTTTGGGGTCCTTCCAAAACACCTTCATTGGGTGGGAAGCACTATTTTGTAACCTTTGTTGATGATTTTTCCCGAAGAGTATGGGTGTATACAATGAAAAACAAAGATGAAGTGCTGGGAATTTTTCTCAAATGGAAGACGATGGTGGAGAATCAAACAGGCAGGAGGATCAAGTGTATTCGCACAGACAATGGAGGTGAATACAAAAATGATCATTTCAATAAGGTCTGTGAAAATGATGGCATCGTCCGACACTTCACTGTTAGACATACACCACAACAGAATGGAGTGGCAGAACGTATGAACCGGACCTTGCTGGAGAAGGTACGGTGTATGTTGTCCAATGCTGGCTTGGGCAAAGAATTTTGGGCTGAGGCAATTACATATGCATGCCACCTCATTAATCGTCTACCATCTGCTGCTATTGATGGCAAGACACCATTTGAAAAATGGTATGGAAAGCCTGCTGTAGATTATGACTCTTTGCACGTGTTTGGCTCAACTGCATATTATCATGTGACAGAGTCAAAATTGGATCCAAGGGCAAAGAAGGCTATTTTTATGGGAATTACTTCTGGAGTCAAAGGATATCGCTTATGGTGTCCTATGACAAAGAAAGTAATATTCAGCAGGGATGTTACCTTTGATGAATCTGCTATGGTAAATAAGGTAACAGAAGATACCAAACAAAATGAAGGTGCTTCTAAGCAGGTGGAGTTTGAGGGAAAATTTATTTTTCCTACACAAGAAGCAGAGGAGGAAACAAATGAAGATTACCCTCTGGAAGGAGAGCCAGTAGAGGAGATTCCAACTCAGGAACCTCAACAACAACTTGAATCAATAGCAACCAGCAGGCCAAAAAGAACAATAACGAAACCTGTTCGTCTCATAGAGACGGTTGCTTGTGCAACCTCAATTGTAGCTGATGATGTTCCTACTACTTATAAAGACGCTGTCCAAAGTTCAGAAGAAGATAAGTGGAGGATTGCCATGAATGATGAAATACAGTCCCTTCATCAGAATCATACATGGAGATTGGCCAATCTCCCGAAGGGAAAGAAAGCAATTGGGTGCAAATGGGTATTTGCAAAGAAGGAAGGATTTCCTAACCAAGTAGATGTTCGCTACAAAGCAAGATTGGTGGCCAAAGGATATGCTCAAAAGGAGGGAATTGATTACAATGAAGTGTTTTCTCCAGTTGTAAAACATTCCTCCATTAGAATTATGTTGGCTTTGGTAGCACAATTGGATTTGGAACTAGTTCAGATGGATGTAAAAACTGCGTTTTTACATGGAAACTTGGAGGAGGAAATCTACATGACTCAGCCAGAAGGATTCAAAGTTGCTGGAAAAGAAAATATGGTGTGCAAACTTGAAAAATCGTTGTACGGATTGAAACAATCTTCTAGACAATGGTACAAGCGATTTGACGAGTTTATGTTGCGGCAAGGGTACAAGAGAAGCAAATACGATCATTGTGTGTATTTGCACAAGCTTAAAGATGGTTCCTTTGTATATCTTCTCCTATATGTTGATGATATGTTGATAGCTTCCAAGAATTTGGAAGAAATTGATAAGTTGAAAATTCAACTGAAGAAGGAGTTCGAGATGAAGGATTTGGGTGAGGCAAAGAAAATTCTTGGCATGGAGATAATAAGAGATAGACGTTCAAAGAAACTCTGTTTATCTCAGAAAGAATATTTGAAAAGAGTACTACAACGTTTTGGCATAGATGAAAAGACTAAGCCAGTTAGTACTCCACTTGCTCCCCATTTTAAGTTAAGTAATACTATGTCGCCAACGGATGAAGCTAACGAGAGTATATGTCAAAGGTACCATACGCAAATGTTGTTGGTAGCTTGATGTATGCAATGGTCTGTACGAGAACTGACATTTCACAAGCTGTTGGAGTTATTAGCATATATATGCATAATCCAGGAAAGGAGCATTGGCAAGCTGTGAAGTGGATTCTACGGTATATTCATAATACTATAGATGTTGGGTTAGTTTTTGAGCAGGAAGGCAATCAGTCTGTAGTTGGATATTGTGACTCAGACTTTGCGGGTGATCTGGACAAACGAAGATCAACTACTGGTTATGTGTTTACTTTTGCAAAAGCATCAGTTAGTTGGAAGTCTACTTTGCAGTCAACAGTTGCTTTGTCTACAATAGAGGCAGAGTACATGGCTATTACAGAGGCTGTGAAGGAGGCAATTTGGCTTCAAGGGTTGCTAAAGGAGCTTGGTGTTGAACAAAAAAATATCAAAATTTTTTGTGATAGTCAAAGTGCTATTCAATTAGCGAAGAACCAAGTTTATCATGCAAGGACGAAGCACATTGATGTTCGGTATCATTTCGTACGAGAAATCATAGAAGAAAGTGGAGTCACAGTGAAGAAAATTCATACTACAGAGAATCCTGCTGATATGCTGACAAAAGTGGTAACTGCGATCAAGTTTCAACATTGTTTGGATTTGATCAATATTTGCCAAGGTGGAGATTTGTTGAAAATGGCAAACTCCCACATCGTTGGGAGACTTAATTTGGGAAGAACTTCTCTCTATAAAAGAAGGCCTAATGTTTAGGATTTAAACACACATCTCATTTGCCTTTTTATTTTCTTAAGGCATTTGTGTCTTCTCTCTTTAGTATTATTTCATTTGTATTTTTGGAGTGGAATAAAATATTGGTTGTGTCCGAGGAAGTAGGCAAAATTGGTTGAACCTCGTAAATTCTGGTATCTCTTTTATTGTTGCTTTATTGTCTTATTTATTATTTGGTGACTGCCATAATTTTTGGTATAGTAGTTGTGACTCATTCACACTATATACATTTGGCTTCCGCAACACCCTCAAGATACAATATTGTGCACTTACAAAACGTTTTATTAAGCTTAAATTATGGTATTAAGGACCTGTTATCATATTGTTTGCTTTGTGGAAACATGAAAGAGGCTTGAACATGCATAATGACTACTAAAATATAATTAACTTATTACTAAGAAAAAAGGAACGGTCAACATTTTCCCGAAGTTGGATAAAACGAACATTTGAAAAGAAATTGTTGAGATTAAAGAAAGAAAAGGTGTGAGTGAAGTATCTAGTTTTGCAGCGTCACAACTGTTGGCTGTTAAAAGATAAATAGAGAACTGTCTTAATAAAAGGAGAAAAAAAATATGATGTTTTACAAAATATCACTCCTTCCAGTTGTGAGTCTAAGTGTAAAAAGAAAGATTACAATATGTCTCGAATATTTTTACATTGTCAACAACAATGTAATGACAACAAATTCAGTATAATCCCATAAGTGAGGTATAGGAATAATATACGCGAAAACTTTATTTCTGTTTTGAAAATAAAAAAATTATTTTCGATAGATCATCGGCTCAAGAAAAATAGAAAGAAAGCAGCAGTAATAAATTACTGCGTACATATAATAGAAATAAAACGTACATATTATAATATGAATACCGAGAAGGGAGTCTGACACAGCGATGCCATCAAAATCAAACTGAGAACCGAAAGTAGGGTTTCTTGCCCACCACCTACGCAGCCAAAATATTAACCAATGAATAGCTTTGAAATATCTAAACCTTTCTTGTGATTGGTATTAATTCATCGCATTTTCCCGCCTTCATTGCTAAAAAAAATTCATCATCAGTGCAATTTAATCGAATATAACATATTAGTAGTATTATTTTATTTTCTAAGTAACTGTATTACACTTATTATAAATAATTACTCCTTCTGTTGCAGAAAGTCATAGATGTGGTCTAAATAAATTATAGTATTTGTGTTGCCGTAAATCTTTTGAAACTTGTGATTTTAAACATATCATAATATTTGTGTGGCTATAAATGCTTTCTATTAAGTAAATATTGAAAGATGTCAATCTTTTTTAAATTGACTAATACTCTCTCCGTTCACTTTTACTTGTCATGTATACTAAAAATAGATTTTTATTTTTACTTGTTACTTTATGCATATTAAGAGAAGACAAATTTTTTTTCTTGTTATACCCACAATATTTATTACTCATTTCAAATCATTTTCTCAAATCCCCAATAAAATATGCATCAATTAATATGAGTATCATGATAAATTATGCACTTCATTTATTATTTTTTAAGAGATGTGAAAAGTCAAAACGTGTCAAGTAAAAGTGAATGAAGGGAGTAAAAATATAGTGACAATCTTTTCGAGAAGAGGGATTATACATTATTTTAGGTCAATTGAATACGATATTATAAACTCATGCACCATTAATGAAAAACTTAAACTATTTATTATGGTTCGTCGTCATGTTGGTGGTCACCTTTATTTTTATTTTTATTTATTTAGTGAGTTATCATATGTTTTTGCAGAATTCTTTATCTATCCTTTTTTCCTCCTCTTACCTGGAAATGATCCTGCAGATTGTTTAAAATCTCTAGTCGGTGTAATTTTCAATATATTGCGAACATATGTTGACGTAGTGACTGAACAACATACCACCGCCCCTGTTCCCTCCTCTACACACCATATATTTTTTCATGATATTTTACTCAATATTCTAATTAAATATTGCTGAGTGTAAGCTATACAGATATTTGCACCAAATGATGCTTTTTAGAAATACCATTTTCAGTTCTTTGTACCCTTGTTTTTGCTTTGTCAACACTGTCAGTAATATATTGCACTAACATGTATGTAATATAAACCCTTTTTCGTATCTCCTCTTTGGCTCCCTAGTTTACGTTGGTGCTTGTATATATATGTGTTTTATTTTTTGGTGTACAGTGTAAGATCCATTAAAGAAGAAATATTGAGATTAGAAGAGTAGTGTGGATCAAAATGTAATTGTATAAACTTTAGGGAGTTAAAGTTGTTAGTTAGTTAAGAGGTGCACTTGTGTTGGCTATAACAGTGCACCTCTCTCCAAATCTCTGTATTCTTCATTCATTCTAATCAGAGACGGACCTACGTTGCAAGTTGAGGGGTTACAGGACCCCGTTAGCCTCGGCAAAAACTATGTATATGTATTTTACATATGTTTGTACATACAGCTGGAACCCCTTAAATATTTTTCTTGCGCCCCCAGACAGAAAAAGGCAGACGGAAGGAATGGTTATGAGGGCACGCTTTGGTTTCCCCCTTTTGCTGAAGGATGTGGGTTCAAGACTCCCTTCATCCTTTTTCACCTTCCTATTTCTATTTTGTACACTAAATCAGACGGGTTTAAATCACCTTCTTATTCCTATTGTGTACACTAATTCTGTGACGATTCGGCCAGTCGTCTCATGAGTTACTGCTCCGTTTCCCTCATTTCTACTTCTTTATGCTTCGTTATTCGTGTTTTACGGTATCGGGTTGGCGGTCGGATAGAATCCGGAATGATTTTGGTGAGGTTTGAGACACTTAGTCTCTTGTAAGGGAGTTTGAGTTGGAAAAGTCAACCGGATGTTGACTTATGTGTTAGAGGGATCGGATGCGAGTTATGATGGTTCGGTTAGCTTCGAGAGGTGATTTATGGCTTAGAAGCGTGATCGGAATGAGTTTTGGAGGGTTGGAGTATTTTTAGGCTTGAATTGATGAAGTTGATATTTTGGTTTCCGCTTGGTAGGCGAGATTTTGATATAGGGGTTGGAATGGAATTCCGAGAGTTGCAGTAGTTCCATCGTGTCATTTGGGATGTGTGTGTAAAATTTCAGGTCATTCGGACGTGGTTTGGTTGGGTTTATGATCTAAAACATAATTTGGAAGATTTTAGAAAGTTTGGCTTGAATCCGATGTGTTTTGAGTGATTTGATGTTGTTTGAAGTATTTTGATGATTGGAACAAGTTTGAACAAGGTACTAGGATATGTTGGTACTTTTGGTTGAGGTCCCGGGGGCCTCGGGATGATTTCAGATGGGTGCCGGGAAGGTTTGCGACTTGTGAAATTTCAGAAACCTTGCTGCTTCTGGTGTTTTCGCACCTGTGGTTTGGGGACCGCAGGTGTGGCACCGCAATTGCGTTAGGGAAGCCGCAGAAGCGGTTTTGCAGGGAAGTAAGGAATCTGCAAATGCAGTTATGGGGCACCATCCGCGGAACCGCAAATGCGGAAGAATGACCGCAAATGCGGATATGGCCGATTTTAGCGATTTCCGTAGAACGGAGTAGTAACCGCAAATGCGGTACCGCAGAAGTGGGTTTTGGATCGCAGATGCGAAATCCCTAGCCAGAAGGTATATATTGCTTCCTTCGCGAATTTTTGCAAAGAACTCCATTTTTTAAGACGGGAAAGAGGCTAAAGCATAGGATTTCAAGAGGGATCAAAGGATATCAGTTAGGTAAGTTCCCTAAGCTTAATTACTTGGGTTTAAGATCATTTTCCACTGTTTAGTCATGGTTTTAGTGGAGATTAATGGCTAAAAATGGAGGACTAAGGCTTGGGTTTAAGAGGCCTTTAATGGAGGATTTGAGGGGCCATTTGGACTCCGATTTTTATGTTCTTTATATGTATAGACTCGTGGGGAGACGAAGAATCTATTGATGTAAAAAATTCTGAATTTCGAGACGTGGGCCTGGGGGTCGGATTTTGGTAATTTCGAGATTTGTGCCATTTATTGATGGCTTTCGCTTGGGCTTCATTCCCTTGGCATATTTTGACGTCCTCGTTCTGATTTTGGATAGATTCAACGCGCGTGGAGGCCGATTCGAGGGGCAAAGGCGTCGCAGAGTAGTATTTTCACCGGTTTGAGGTAAGTAACCATTGTAAATCTGGAACTGAGGATATAAAACCCCGGTATTTGATTTGTTTTTGATAATACGGTGATGCACATACTAGGTGATGAGCGTGTGGGCGTGCACCGGTAGAGATTGTGACTTGGCCCGTCCCATAGCGACTATTAAGCAGTGTATTTGATTTGGAAATATTATGTTATTCCGCATTTTGGATATTTATGCTGTATTATGGGTTGTATGCCATGTTTAGGGCCTTGTGCCAACCTGTAGAAACCCTTATGGGCATTTTGACTATTTTTCCTCACTTTACATACTAGAAGCATACCCTCGGTCTTGTTTTACCCGTTTAAATGATCAATACTGCTTTTATTACTCTACTTCTAATTGTGAGGACTGTTTGGGCTGAGTTCCCTAATTTCTATTGTTGTGCCCGAGAGGCTGTTAGGTTAATGACTAAGAGAGGTTGAGAACCTAATAGTGAGGATATGATATGTATATATTATAGATCGGGTTGCACGCTGCAGCGATACATACACTGGATCGGGCTGCACGCCGCAGCGATATGTATATTGGATCGGGCTACGTGCCACAACTATATGACATTTGGGCTGTAGGAGCCCCTCCGGAGTCTGTACACCCCAGTGAGCGTAGTCGACTATAAATTACGGATCGGGCTGCACGCCGCAGCGGTTACTATGATTTCTATTATTATGAGATACTAAAGAGTCAAATGCTAAGAGTGAGTACTGTGTGACGAGAGTTGAGTCACGAGTGACTGAGAGGCTGCCAGAGGGCCCATATTCTGAGTGATTCCTTGCCCGAGAGGCCTTGTTATGATGTTTTCACTAATTTCACTCTTCTTTTAAATAAGCTTCTGTTTGATATACCGCTAAGTATTTGATTCCAAATTTTTAAACTGGAAATGAGGTTTCATAACGAAAACTGATTTTAAACTATAAAGATGACCTGATATTCTGTTGATTATCCAGTTATGTATTTTTGAACTGTTCATCACTACTTTCAATCCTTATTTACTCTAGTTACTTACTGAGTTGGCGTACTCACGTTACTCTTTGCACCTTGTATGCAGATCCAGGTGCCCGAGCGACCGAGTGAGGGCTTTCAGCTATTTCAGTAATTGACAGAGACTTCGAGGTAGCTGCATGGCATCCGCAACCCTGTTCTTTCCCTCCTATCTTATTATTTTTCCGCATTTCCTACACTATTGATGTATTAGGTATTCAGACTTGTATTAGAGGCTCTAGACTCGTGACACCAGATTGTTGGGGCTGTATAGTTATTGTTATTTTTGACTTTCCGCATATTTTTGTTATTTAATGCTTATAATGACTTTAGTATTTAAAGTCTGTGTTAGAAAATTGCTTAAATGTTAAAGGAAAATGGGTCGTGGTTAGTTGATTGGTTGGCTTGCCTAGTAATATGATAGGCGCCATCACGACCGGTATTTGGGGTTGTGACAAGTTGGTATCAGAGCCTAGGTTACATAGGTCTCGCGAGTCATGATCAGGTTTAGTAGAGTCTCGCGGATCGGTACAGAGACGTCTGTATTTATCCTTGAGAGGCTGTAGAACCTTTTGGAGAAACTTCATATTCTTGAAATTCTTTTCGTCCGAACTTGTTGATCAGAGTACTAAACTTCTATTATTCCATTCTCTCACCGATGGTGAGGACACGTGCTACCGGGAAGGGTGGACGACCACCAGTTCCACCAACTAGGGAGACAAGAGGCCAAGGACGCGGTCAAGGCCGTGGAAGGGGCAGAGCAGCTAGGGAAGCACCTGAGGATCCACCAGCTGCCCCAGTTTAGGATCAGGTCCTAGTTATGGACGCTACAACAACATCAGCTCAGGTACCAACTGTGCCCATTGTGATTCTAGGCCTTAAAGAGGCTTTAGCTCAGATCATATCAGTGTGTACTGGTTTGGCTCAAGCTGTCTCAGTTACTACGGCCACAGTACTTCTCAGGCAGGGGAGGCACCCAGACTCCCGTTGACCGCACACCTAAGCAGGTGGTACAGGGACTCCAGACACTGGGGGCACCTCCAACCCAACCGATTGCACCAGCTCAGAAGTTCGTGGTACCAGTTATGCCGGATAATGAGCAGCATCGACTTGAGAGGTTTGGTAGACTCCAGCCTCCGACATTCAGCGGTGCAGAGGGCGGGGATGCCCAGGGTTTCTTGGATAAGTGCCAGTGGATGCTTCGTACAGTAGGGATTCTTAAGACCAGTGGTGTGGCATTTACTACCTTTCAATTTTCTGGGACTGCCTTCACTTGGTGGGAGACGTATGAGAGGCGTAGGCATGTTAGTGCAGTGCCCCTTACTTGGCAGCAGTTCTCTGTTCTCTTCCTGGAAAAGTATGTACCACAGTCGCACCGAGAGAAGCTGCGCAAATAGTTTGAGCAGCTGCGTCAGGGGGAGATGACAGTGAAGCAGTATGAGATGCGGTTCTCTAGGTTAGCCCGTCATGCGGTTTGGATGGTTCCCACAGACCGAGAGAAGATCGGGAGGTTTGTTGATGGCCTGACGTACCCGCTTCGGATTCTCATGACTAGAGAGAGGGTGAAAGGTTCTACCTTCGAGGAGGTTGTGGATATCGCCCGTGAGATTGAGTCGGTTCGTCTGCAGGAGCAAGAGGAGAGGGAGGCCAAGAGGCCTCGGGGATCTGGTAGCTTTAGCAGTGCTCATTCGAGGGGTCAGTTCCAGCAGGTTAGAGGCCGCTCTTTCAGGCAGGCTCATTCAGCTCACCCAGGTGACCGTGGAGCATCATCAGGTCATGGCTTTCATAGTTCTCATCAGGGCCACTCATCACTTAGTGCCCTTCCAGCTCAGAGCTCGTCTCGTGCTCCATCAGTCCAGGGTTCTTCCATGCCAGGTCCTTTTACTAGTCATTTCGGTGCCAGGGGTTCCCTTCAGTCCTCTTCGTGATGGTCAGTCTCAGTAGAGGAATCAGCCCTCGACTTCTGCACCAGTTACTTTACCACTCGCCCAACCAGCTAGGGCTAGAGGTTAGTCAGCCAGGGGCCGCCCTAGAGGGGGACGTCGATCAGGTGGGGGTCAGGCTCGTTTCTTTGCCCTTCAGGGTAGACCAGATGCTGCTGCTTTAGATGTCATGATTTCAGGTATTGTTTTAGTCTTCCACAGAGTTGCCTCTGTATTATTTGATCTCAGTTCCACCTTTTCTTATGTGTCATCATACTTTGCCCATTATTTGGATATGCCCCATAGTCTCTTGTTTCACCTATTCATGTATCTACTCTAGTGGCCGATACTGTTGTTGTAGACCGTGTGTATCGGTCGTGTGTTGTGACTATTGGGGGTCTGGAGACCCGAGTGGATCTTTTACTATTATGTATGGTGGATTTCGATATCATTTTGGGTATGGATTGGCTATCTCCGTGTTGTGCTATTCTGGACTATCATGCTAAGACAGTCACATTGACTATACTGGGTGTGCCACGGATCGAGTGCCTAGGTGTGACTGATTTTATTCCTAGTAGAGTGATCTCATTCTTGAAAGCCCAGTGTATGGTTGGGAAGGGTTGTCTTTCATATCTAGCATTTGTGGGGGACGTCGGAGCTGAGGCTCCCAGTATTGATTCTGTCCCAATTGTGAGGGATTTTCCCGATGTGTTTCCTGCAGACCTGTCGGGCATGCCACTGGACAGGGATATTGATTTTGGTATTGACCTGGTACCGGATACTTAGCCCATTTCTATTCTGCCATATCGTATGGCACCAACAGTGTTGAAGGAATTAAAAGAACAGCTTCAGGAGCTCCTAGATAAAGGGTTCATTCGGCCTAGTGTGTCATCTTGGGGTGCACCGGTTCTCTTTGTGAAGAAGAAGGATGGCACAATGAGAATGTGCATTGATTATAGGCAATTGAATAAGGTAACAATTAAGAACAAGTATCCTTTGCCTCGCATTGATGATTTATTCGACCAGCTTCAGGGAGCGAGAGTGTTCTCCAAGATTGATCTCTGTTCGAGCTATCACCGGTTAAAGATCAGGGATTCAGATATTCTTAAGACGACTTTTAGGACCTGATATGGTCATTATGAGTTCTTGGTGACGTTTTTTGGGCTGACCAATGCCTCAGCAGCGTTCATGCATTTGATGAACAACGTGTTCTGGCCTTATCTTGATTCGTTTGTCATAGTCTTCATTGATGATATTCTAGTGTATTCACGTAGTCAGGAGGAGCACACGGAGCATTTGAGAGTTGTGTTACAGAGATTGAGGGAGGAGAAGCTTTATGTAATATTCTCCAAGTGTGAGTTTTGGCTTAGTTTAGTGGCTTTCTTGGGGCACGTGGTGTCCAGCGAGGGTATTCAGGTTGATCCGAAGAAGATAGAGGCGGTTTAGAGTTGGCCCAGGCCGTCCTCAGCTACAGAATCACTGGTTTGTTCCGGGATTCTCATCTATCGCATCACCCTTGACCAAGTTGATTTAGAAGGGTGCTTCATTTTTGTAGTTGGACGAGTGTGAGGAGAGCTTTAAGAAACTCAAGACAGCTTCGACCACAACTCCAGTGTTGGTTTTGCCATCAGCTTCAGGTTCATATACCATGTATTGTGATGCTTTGAGACTTGAGATTGGTTGTGTGTTGATGCAGAAGGGTAGAGTTATTGCTTATGCTTCTCGTCAGTTGAAGCCCTATGAGAAGAACTACCCCGTTCATGATTTGGAGTTGGCTGCCATAGTTCACGCATTGAAGATTTGGAGGCATTACTTGTATGACGTATCTTGTGAGGTGTTCACTGATCATCGCAGTTTTCAGCATTTGTTCAAGCAAAAGGATCTTAATTTGAGGTAGCGGAGATAGTTGGAGTTGCTTAAAGATTATGATATTTCTATATTGTACCATACGGGAAAGGCCAATGTGGTGGCCGATGCTTTGAGCCGAAAGGAAGTGAGTATAGGGAGTTTGGCATATATTCCAGTTGGGGAGAGACCTCTTGCAGTTGATGTTCAGGCTTTGGCCAATCGGTTCGTGAGGTTAGATATTTTGGAGCCTAGTCGGGTATTGGCTTGTGTGGTTTCTCGGTCTTCCTTATATGATCGCATCAGAGATCACCAGTATGATTATTCGTATTTGCTTGTCCTTAAAAATAGAGTTCAGCATGATGATGCTAGAGATGTGACCATTGGTGATGATGGGGTATTGAGGATGTAGGGCCGGATTTGTGTGCCCAATGTGGATGAGCTTCGGGAGTTGATCCTGGATGAGGCCCACAACTTGCGGTATTCCATTCATCCGGGTGCCGCGAAGATGTATCAGGATTTGAGGCATCACTATTGGTGGAGAAGAATAAAGAAAGACATTGTGGGATTTGTAGCTCGGTATCTCAATTATCAGCAGGTGAAATATGAGTATCAAAGACTGGGTGGCTTGCTTCAGCAGATGGTTATTCCTGAGTGGAAGTGGGAGAGGATCACTATGGACTTTATTGTTGGACTTCCATGGACTTTGAAGAAGTTCGATGCTATTTGGGTGATTGTGGATCGGATGACCAAGTCCGCACACTTCATTCCGGTGTGTACCACCTATTTTTCAGAGCGGTTGGCAGGGATCTATATCCGGGAGATTGTTCGTTTACATGGTGTCCCAGTATCTATCATTTCAGATAGGGGCACTCAGTTTATTTCGTAGGTTTGGAGGTCTGTGCAGCGAGAGTTGGATACTCAGGTTGAGTTGAGCACGACTTTTTACCCTCAGATGGACGGGCAGTCCGAGCATACTATTCAGATATTGGAGGACATGTTGCGTGCTTGTGCCATTGATTTCGGAGGGTCATGGGATCAGTTTCTACCGCTTGCAGAGTTTGCCTATAACAACAGCTACCAGTCGAGTATTCAGGTGGCTCCATATGAGGCTTTGTATGAGAGGCGGTGTAGATATCCAGTTGGTTTGTTTGAGCCCGGTGAGGCTAGGCTATTGGGGAATGATTTGGTGCAGGATGCTTTATAAAAGGTGAAGGTAATTCAAGAGAGGCTTCGTACAGCAGTCGAGGCAAAGGAGCTATACTGATAGGAAGGTCCGGGATGTGTCCTACATGGTTGGCGAGAAGGTTCTATTGAAGGTTTCACCCATGAAGGGTGTTATGACATTTGGGAAGAAAAGGAAATTGGGTCCTCGGTTCATTGGGCCTTTTGAGGTGCTTCGAAGGATTGGGGAGGTGGCTTATAAGCTTGCTTTGCCACCCAGTTTGTCGAGTGTGCATCCGACATTTCATGTTTCTATGCTTCGGAAGTATATTGGGGATCCGTCTCATGTTTTGGACTTTATCACGTTTCAGTTGGATGATGATCTGACTTATGATGTGGAGCCAGTAGCTATATTGGGTCGTCAGGTTCGAAAGTTGAGGTCAAAGGATATAGCTTCAGTGAAAGTGCAGTGGAGAGGTCGACCCGCGGATGAGGCTACCTGGGATACCGAGCGAGAGATGCGGAGCAGATATCCTCACCTATTTCAGGCTTCAGGTATATTTTCTTGACTCGTTCGAGGACGAACATTTGTTTAAGCTGGGGAGGATATGACGACCCGGCCAGTCGTCTCATGAGTTACCGCTCCGTTTTCCCTATTTCTGCTTCTTTATGCTTCGTTATTCGTGTTTTATAGTATCGGGTTGGTCAGATCGAATCCGAAATAATTTTGGTGAGGTTTGAGACACTTAGTCTCTTGTAAGGGAGTTTGAGTTAGAAAAGTCAACAGGATGTTGACTTATGTGTTAGAGGGCTCGGACGCGAGTTCCGATGGTTCGGTTAGCTTCGGTAGGTGATTTATGGCTTAGGAGCATGATCGGAATGGGTTTTGGAGGGTTGGAGTAGTTTTAGGTTTGAATTGGCAAAGTTGATATTTTGGCGATTTCCGGTTGGTAGGCGAGATTTTGATATAGGGGTCGGAATGGAATTCCGAGAGGTGCAGTAGCTCCATCGTGTCATTTGGGATGTATGTGTAAAAGTTTAGGTCATTCGGACGTGGTTTGGTTAGGTTTTTGATATAAAACCTAATTTGGAAGATTTTAGAAAGTTTGGCTTGAATCTGATATGTTTTGGGTGATTTGATGTTGTTTGAAGTGTTTTGATAATTGGAACAAGTTTGAACAAGGTATTAGGATATGTTGGTACTTTTGGTTGAGGTCCCGGGGGCCTCGGGATGATTTCGGATGGGTGACGGGAAGGTTTGCGACTTGTAAAATTTCAGAAGGTTTGGAGGGAAGTTAGGAATCTTCAAATGCGATTATGGGGCCGCATGTGCGAAACCACAAATGCGGAACAACAAATGCAGAAGAATGACCGCAGATGCGGAACCGCAAATGCGGAAAAATGACCGCAGATGCGGATGTGGCCGATTTTAGTGATTTCCGCAGAAGCGGAGTAGTAGCCGCAAATTCGGTACCGCAGAAGTGGATTTTGGATCGCAGATGCGAAATCCCAGGCCAGAAGGTATATATTGCTTCCTTCGCAAATTTTTGCAAAGAACTCCATTTTTGAAGACGGGAAAGAGGCTAATGCATAGGATTTCAAGAGGGATCAAAGGATATCGGTTGGGTAAGTTCCCTAATCTTAATTACTTGGATTTAAGATCATTTTTCCACAGTTTAATCATGGTTTTAGTGGAGATTAAGGGCTAAAAATGGAGGATTAGGGTTTGGGTTTAAGAGGCCTTTAATGGAGGATTTGAGGGGTCATTTGGACTCCGGCTTTTTGTGTTCATTATATTTATAGACTCGTGGGGAGACGAGGAATCTATTGATGTAAAAATTTCTGAATTTCGAGATGTGGGCCTGGGGGTCGGGTTTTGGTAATTTCGGGATTTGTGCCATTTATTCATTGCTTTTGCTTGGGCTTCGTTCTCTTGGCATATTTTGACGTCCTCGTTCTGATTTTGGATAGATTCGACGTGCGTGGAGGCCGATTCGAGGGGCAAAGGCATCGCGGAGTAGTATTTTCACCGGTTTGAGGTAAGTAACCATTGTAAATCTGGAACTGAGGGTATAAAACCCCGGTATTTGACTTATTTTTTATAAATGCAGTAACGCGCATGCTAGGTGACAAACGTGTAGGCGTACACCAGTAAGGATTGTGACTTGGTCCGTCCCATAGCGACTATTAAGCCGTGTATTTGATTTGAAAATATTATGTTATTCCGTATTTTAGATACTTATGTTGTATTATTTGTTGTATGCCATGTATGGGGCCTTGTGCCAACCTGTAGAAACCCTTAGGGACATTTTGACAGTTTTTCCTCACTTTACTTGCTAGAAGCATATCCTCGATCTTGTTTTACCCGTTTAAATGATCAATACTGGTTTTATTACTCTACTTCTAATTGTGAGGACTGTTTGGGCTGAGTTCCCTAATTTCTATTATTGTGCCCGAGAGGCTGTGAGGTTAATGACTGAGAGAGGTTGAGAACCTAACAGTGAGGATATGATATGTATATATTATGGATCGAGTTGCACACCGCAGCGATACTTATATGGATCGGGATGCACGCCGCAGAGATACATGCACTGGATCGGGCTGCACACCGTAGCGATATGCATATTTTTTCGGGTTACGCGCCGCAACAATATAACGCTTGGGTTGTAGGAGCCCCTCCGGAGTTTGTACACCTCCAGTGAGTATAGTCGACTATAAATTACGGATCGGGCTGCATGTCGCAACGGTTACTATGATTTCTATTATTATGAGATACTTAAGAGCCGGGTGTTGAGAGTGAGTACTGTGTGACAAGAGTCGAGTCACGAGTGACTGATAGGCTGCCCGAGTGGCCATATTCTGATTGATTCCTTGCCCGAGATGCCTTGTTATGATGTTTTCACTGATATCACTCTTCTTTTAAATAAGCTTCTGTTTGATATACCACTAAGTATTTGATTCCAAATTTTTAAACTGGAAATGAGGTTTCATAACGAAAACTGATTTTAAACTGTAAAGATGACCTGATATTCAGTTGATTATCTAGTTATGTATTTTTGAACTGCTCGTCACTGCTTTCAGTCCTTATTTACTCTAGTTACTTACTGAGTTGGCATACTCACGTTACTCCTTGCACCTTGTGTGCAAATCTAGGTGCCCGAGCGACCGAGTGAGGGCTTTCAGTTGTTTCAGTAATTGACGGAGACTTCGAGGTAGCTGCATAGCATCCGCAGCCCTGTTCTCTCCCTCCGATCTTATTATTTTTTTGTATTTCCTAGACTATTGATGTATTAGGTATTCAGACTTATATTAGAGGCTCTAGACTCGTGACACCAGATTGTTGGGGCTGTGTAGTTATTGTTATTTTTGACCTTCCGCATATTTCTGTTGTTTAACACTTATAATGACTTCAGTATTTAAAGCCTGTGTTAGAAAATGGCTTAAATGTTAAAGGAAAATGGGTCATGGTTAGTTGATTGGTTGGCTTGCCTAGTAATGTGATAGGTGACATCACGACCGGTATTTGGGGCCGTGACAAATTCTTAGTGTACTAGAGAACTTTATTTATTATTTTTATATTTTGTTGAAGCCAATTATAGTTTAGTATTACTTAATTAATTTTATTCTCTTCAAATTCCTCCCTTAAAATTAAAAAGTTTTAAATTGTAACTTATTACTCCATAAATAGAAAAATACTAATTATTTTACCACAACCTTCTTTTTTTAAGAAGAAGAAGGTTGTGGCTTTATTTATTACTTTTATATTTTGTTGAATTCAAATGTAGTTTAGTATTCATGCATAATAGTCAAGGTAATTAATTTTATTCCTTTTCAAATTCCTCCCTTAAAATTAAAAGCTTCAAATTACAATTTATTGCTCCACAAATAGAAAAATACAGATCATTCTGCCACAACCTTCTTTTACAATCACTTTAATAAGGTAGCGAATATCCGTCAACTCCGACTCGGCAAAAAAAAACTAAGAGTTTGAGACTCTTTTTAGTTCTTTGACTATTAGTATGCCCTTAATCTTGATTTCTTTCGTAAGTTTTTGTAATTTTTGAAGTTTGAACACCTTTTTGATCACTGACCCTTTTTTTATTTGAGAAAAAAATAAAAAATTTAAAGTTTGAAACAGGTTTAAATCAAACACTTTTCCTTCTCGTAGCACCCATTTTGCCAAAAAAAATCTCTCCCTTTCGGTGTTTTCTCTTTCTTTAGAACTTCTTTTTGTTTATACTTGGATGATTAGTCATAATACTTGTTAATATTTCAAAGAGTTGCACATCAAATTTTATTGCTAGTAATTAGTATACAATGGTGCCCCCGCTATGCTAAAATCCTGGGTCCGCCTCTGATTCTAATGAACCCAAAAAGAAATGAAATTCATCTCCTTCTTCTCTCTAGTTCATAAGCTTACATTGATCGTTGTATGTATTAGATTTAGCTCAAATTCAAAATAATTCAATATTTTAACATGGTATCAGAGCAGCGATTGCTGGATCGACAGTAATTCTCAAGTTTTTGAAGCATCAGAGAACAACTGAGCTCAACAATGGAGAATGATGAAATCGCGAATCTTCCTCACAATCATCGACTCTTCCTAAAGGATTCAGATGGACCAGGAACTGCACTTATCTCGCTCAAACTCACAGGGCCGGAAAATTATGCCATGTGGAGTAGATCGATGCGAGTTGCTTTGCTGGTAAAGAACAAATTAGGGTTTATGGACGGAACATGCCTGAAAAGCTCATTTCGAGGAGATTTGGCAACACAGTGGGAGAGATGCAATGCGGTGGTGTTATCATAGTTGAGCAGCACTGTTTCAGCAGAATTGGTGCCAAGTATTATGTATGCTTCAAGTGCGAAGAAAGTCTAGGATGAATTCAAGGAAAGGTTTGACAAATGTGACTTGACCAGAATTTATCAGCTTTGGACAGAAATTGCAACCCTAAGGCAAGGTACTGATTCTGTAACTAGCTATTTTTCAAAATTATATGATTTCTGGGATGAATTAGACATATTAGTACCCCTGCCTTCGTGTGATTGTGAAGAATCAAGGCGTTATGTGGATCACCTAATAAGACAAAGGCTATTGTAATTTCTAATGGGATTGAATGAAAGTTATAGTTATGTTAGGAGTGATGTTTTGTTAAAGAGGCTAGTGCTAACTATTAATCAGGCCTATTCAATAGAGGTGCAAGAGGAAAGTCAAAGAAAACTTGGTGTAGTAGAAGTCAATAGAGTTCCTTTAACAATGCTAGCAGGAAAAGGTCAGACTTTTAAGAATAAGAGGCCAGGACTGATCTGTGATTATTGTGGATACAAAGGTCATTTGAAGGAAAATTGTTACAAAATCATAGGCTATCCACTAGATTTCAAAAGTAAGAAGAAAGGGCAATTCAATCCAGGGAAACCACATGATAATATGACAAATACAGATGAGGATGTCAGTGTGAAGAATCAGTATCAGCAGGGGAATTTTTTCACAGAAGATCAATATAAATAGTTGTTGAATATGCTGACAAAATCTTCCGCTGGTGACAATACATCAAGTTCAGATGGTTCTGCAAATCTGGCAGGTACTGTATCTTTACTGTCCAATGCACAATTATATGATTGGGTAGTAGATTCAGGAGTCTCACATCATATTACCTTTTGCAAAGACATTCTAAAAAGAATTAAGGAGATAGATAAAGGTAGCAATGATGGAGTACAAATTCCTATAGGTTCTAGATCAGATATTACACATACAAGAGATGAAATAGTAATGGAAACACAAAGAATTACTAATGTTCTTCATGTTCCAGACTTTAAGTTCAACATGCTTTCAATGTCAAAGTTGACTAAAGAATTGTGTTGTTCAGCTTGCTTCTATCCTGAATTTGTTGTCTTTCAGGGACTCTTCAATGGCAAGGTACTGGGGATTGGTAAGGAGAACAATGGTCTATACACACTGAAGATGGAGAGAGTAGTAGTAGCAGTCTCAATACAAAAGGAATCTATATATACAACACTATAGTGTCACAAGTTAGGGCATGCATCACAAATGGCAATGAAGAATTTACCAGACTTGATTAACAAAGCGAGTCAGAAAGTACAAGAATACTGTCAAATCTGTCCATTAGCCAAGCAAAGTAGACTAAAATTTCCTACTAGTAGCAGCACATCTAGTCACATTTTTCAGCTTGTGCATATTGATGCCTGGGGTCCTTATAGGACTACCACTTATGATAGAATGCATTATTTTGCTGCATTAGTTGATGACTACAGTAGATACACTTGGATTTGCCTACTGAATTCAAAGTGTGAGGTGATTACTATACTAAGAGAATTTCTGTTGCTAATAAAAAATCAATTTGGAACAAGTATTAAGGTTCTGAGATATGATAATAGAACTGAGTTCTTTAATACAAAATGTAATGACTTGTTATCTTCCTTTGGCATTATTCATCAGAGTAGTTGTCCCTATACTCCTCAAAAGAATGGGGTGGTTGAGAGGAAGCATAGGAATATGCTAGAGGTGGCCAAGGCACTAATGTTTAAGAGTGTGATACCAACTAGATTTTTGGGAGACTGTGTCAAGACTGCAGTTTATACTATTAACAAACTGTCTACTAGAATATTAAAGGGTAAATTACCTTATGAAGTGCTGTATGGGAAGCCTCCTAAGATATACCACTTGAGAGTATTTGGGTGTTTATGCTATGCAAGAACTCTGCCCAAAGGAGATGAATGTCACCTAGAGCAAGAATTGCTGTGTTGATAGGTTATTCAGAAATTAGATTCCAAAGACTTTTCTGGTTAGTAGGGATGTTAGTTTCAGAGAGAAGATATTCCCTTTTAAGCAATCAGGAGAGCTTCCTAAAGATCTATTCCTTTCATTACCTATAAATTACACAAAGTGTACAGTACAGCCAATTCATCATGTGCATGAAGGTCAATTACTTCAAAAAGAATCTTACGCAGTCCCTAGTGAGGAACTTGCCCAGGTTGAAGAAGAAGACACTAACACTGCAACAGGTGACAATAGTCATGCAATTACAATAGATAGCATTGGTCATGATTTGGATACGAGGGTGGAAAATGAAGCAATTTTAGAGTTAGAATTAGAAATGGAAAATGGAGCATCATCACCTGAAGTGCCTCTACATAAAAAATTACATGAACAACCTTTCACAAGTTCAGAGTCTGTAGCTACAAGGAGGTCTACTAAAGGATTTAAGCCTCTTATATGGCAAGGATTATGTCACTGGTTGGACTCCTTCCAGGGGTCTTCCTCACTCTATCACTAATCATGTCCAATATGAGCATCTACCAGCTCATTATCAGTCTTACTTGACAGAATTCTCTAACAATATTGAACCTTCTTCCTTTAGAGAAGCATCACAAGATGACAGATGGTTTGATGCCATGAAACAAGAGATACATGCTCTTGAGGAAAACAATACATGGAAGATAGTTGCCTTGCCATCGGGAAAGAAATCAATAGGCTCAAAATAGGTTTACAAGATAAAATATAAAACTAATTGGGAGATAGACAGATTCAAAGCTAGATTGGTTGCAAAGGACTACACACAACAGAAAGGTCTAGATTATCATGAGACATTCTCTCATATTGCCAAGATGGTTAGAGTCAGGACTGTCATCAGTTTAGCAGCTTCTGAAGGATGGAACCTCTATCAAATAGATGTCAACAATGTATTCTTGCAAGGTGACCTCATAAAAGATGTCTACATGGACCTGCCACAAGGATTCCATAGGTAGGGGGAGTCCAAAGTATGCAAGTTGCTGAAATCACTATATGGATTGAAGCCGACATCAAGACAATGGAATATCAAGTTGTCTAATGCATTGCTTAATGCTGGATACTTTCAAAGTGACTATGATCATTCCCTATTCATAAAAAAGGGAGATGAAAAGCACATAGTGATAATACTTGCGATGATATACTAATCATAGGAAGCAACACTGATCTAGTAAATGAGGCAAAGTGTACCTTGTATAAGAATTTCAAAATGAAAGACCAGGGTGAACTCAGATATTTCCTAGGAATAGAGATGATGAGGTCTGACAAGGGAATACTGCTTAACCAAAGGAAATATGCTCTTGAACTTATTTCAGAAGCTGGCCTAAGTGGAGCAAAGCCAGCAAATTCACCTTTAGAACAAAACTTAAAGCTGACTACAATAGACTATGTTAGACATATGCAGTAGATAGGAGATGATGAACTAGAGGATATTGGAAGCTACCAGAGGTTGATTGGGAAGCTGATTTACTTAACAATAACTAGACCATATATTTGTTTTGTTGTGCAGTTATTGAGTCAATTCATGCAACATCCAAAACAATCTCCCTTAGATGCTGCTATGAGGATTGTAAGGTACATAAAGAAATCACATGGGATGAGAGTTTTTCTTAAGAAAGGGAGAGTCACACAAATAACTACATACTATAATTCTGATTGGGCAGCATGTCCAAATACAAGAAGGTTTGTGACTAGTTATATAATTAAACTAGGAGAGTCTTTGGTATCTTGGAAATCAAAAAAACAGTAAATAGTTAGCAGAAGTTCTACAGAAGCAGAATACAGAAGTATGACTGTTGTTGCTGAGATAATTTGGTTAGTTGGGTTGATGAAAGAATTGAACATAGAGGTAGAAGAACCTGTGAAGTTATTATGTGATAGCAAGGCAACTATACCGATAGCAGCAAATCCTATCTACCACGAAATGACTAAACATATTAAAATTGATTGTCATTTTATAATGGAGAAGATAAAGAGAGGTTTGATAGCAGCTGAATATGTTTCCACCAAAGACCAGATTGCAGATGTAATGACTAAGGCTCTAGGTGTGGAACAACATCATCTTTTGGTATCCAAGCTAGGAGTGTTAGATGTATTCCACCCTCTAGCTTGAGGGGGAGTATTGAGATTAGAAGAGTAGTGTGGACCAAAATGTAATTGTATAAACTTTAGGGAGTTAAAGTTGTTAGTTAGTTAAGAGGTGCACTTGTGTCGGTTATAACAGTGCACCTCCTCCCAATCTCTGTATTCTTCATTCTTTCTAATGAATCTAGAAAGAAATGAAATTCCTCTCCTTTTTCTTTCTAGTTTCTCTCTCTAGTTCATACGCTTATATTGATCATTGCATGTATTTGATTTAGCTCAAATTCAAACTAACTCAATATTTTAACAAGAAAGTATTTTCTATCCGAATTTTTTTCATTTCATGGCTCGAATTCGTAACTTTTAATTAAGGGTGGAGAGATCACATTAATTACACTACAATTTATGCTAAAATAAGTATAGTTAATAAGTACTATTAATTACATAGCTAAGCATTGAAGAAAAAGATAAACTAAATTATGCATTTTCATTATAAACTAATATAAAACTAAAAAAATACATATCCAACACTATCGTCATTGCTAGTGTTCAATTGAATTTCTTTTGTTAGCATTAATATTAATTTGAACATTGTTTGAGTTACTACATTTATAGACTATAAAAATTAATTATCATTCAAGAATATTAAGTCCAAACTTGAAATAATACGTTAAAAAGATAAAATTGTTAAAAAGTTTAAGAAATATTTATAAATTATAACAATAAATATTTCTATGTATATAATACTTAAAAATTTATATAAATCTATTATCCGGTTGGTTTGACTTCGGTTTGATTTTTTAAGTTAAAATCAAACCAAACTAATTATGGTCGGACTTTTTTTCCTATATCAAACCATAATTGGTTTTTTTCCGTTTGACTCAATTATCAGTTTGGTGTGGTTTATCGATTTTCTTTGTACACCCTTAATAGCGATCATGAAACAACATTATAAATTAAGGTGTATCGTCACCAATTAACCATATGATATCTTTAGAACAGTTTGTTGCTTTACCGAAAAGGCTATATATCGCTTTAACAATTTTGGTCAGAGATTGCCAAATTTTACATTAATTGAACCAAGCATCTTTCCCACATAGTATAACTATGCAAATTAGAGTAGTTATAACCACTTTCTTTTGGCACCGACCATTGATTTTGGGATCCACTAATTTTCTTTCGTCCGAAATTAGTCTCATTCCCAGCTTTTCCTAAAAACTCCCCCCCCCCCCCCCCCACACACACACCACCACCACCCGCACACACAATGTGTGTTGTGACAAATTATATTAATTTATGGATTGGTCTATAAGTCAAGATGCATTAATATGGAACTTTTGTGACAATAATGTGAAACAGTAATTAACATCAGTATACGCAAACTTATTATATTTAGTTTGAGAGGCCAATGCATATACACTTAGTAATATGCTTATACGTACTTTATTCAAAAGCTCCTTTATAATTAATTTCTTTTTCAAATTTTGTGAACTTTCCCTTATCTCCTTTTTTTTTTTTTTTGGCTTTGTTTTTCTCCCTTTCTCTCTTCATCTTAATCTGTGTGTTTTATTAATCCCAGCTACTCTACAAGGATATTATATTCTTTTGTTTTATAATCATGCTCACATGTGCAACTTTAGGTACCTTAAAGTAAAGAGAGAAGGCAGAATGATGTTCGTAATAATCATAAATAAATAAAAATAATTAAGGAAGCAAGAAAATGGTCGGCTACATAAAATATTGGGTTTGAAATGGTGATGAATACGATGACCATAAATCTACAAGAAAAGGTCGGCTCCTTAAAAGAATTGTGGTTGCGCTATTTTACACCACCAACTTTCTTTTAATCTTTTTTATTTTATTTAGTAAGTTGTGCTTACTTAATCTTTCCTCAACATTAAAAAAATTCAAGCATTGACCAATCTCTATGTAAATAAACTATAAAGACCATTCAATTGGTCAATGTTAGATTTAAATGGACCTATTGGGCGTACGTCAATAAAGGAGTAGCTCGAATTTGATCAAAACTTCACCATCTATCCCCGAAACTCTATTATTCGCTAGTAAAATATTTTGCTAGTAATCATAGTTACGTTAATATGTATTTCTTATTTAACTTGTAGCTCCATGTAGGTTAAATTGTTCAATTTTGTATAAAGTATTAAATTTTAATAAAACGTCGAATGTGAGTAAATATTTCTCTTGTCCCTGACCTCAGATCTAGCGGTGTGAAAATTGAAGGATTAGTGATCAGAAATTGAGCTGAAACTCAACTGCCATGGCTGAGGGCCATGAAGCTCAGAGAGGAAGGAGAAGCTTCGAGAGACTTTCAGATTTGGGAAGATATTTTCATTAATTGGAAATCACAAACTCAACTCGTCTATATACAGGACACTGTGCTTGTACAGCTGTCATCCTCCACTAACCGCCTAAACTACCACTAACTAATATTCTGACATCAACTAACACTAACAACCTAACTAACTAGTTACAATAATAGTCATAGCCACAGTTACAAATGTGGCCACTAGTTAAATAATTACAAAGCACTACAATACAGCTTCACTATTCTAATCTTAACACCCCCCTCAAGTTGGAAGGGAAGTACTCACTGCCAACTTGTGAAGTAGTGAGGAGTGTTTGATGCCTGTCAACGATTTAGTGAGTATATCAGTCAATTGGTCATCTGTGTGAACATAATGTAGAGATATCAGACCCTCAATGAGTTTGTCCCTCACAAAGTGACAATCGACCTCTATATGTTTAGTCCGCTCATGAAACACTGGGTTCTTTGCAATATGTAAAGCTGCTTGATTATCGCAGTAGATTGGAATGGGTAAAGTTAGAGGCATAGTCAGTTCTTCCAGAAGTTTAGATAACCAAACAAGCTCTGCAACTACCTTCCTTGCTGACCTGTACTCTGCTTCAGGTGAGCTAAAAGATATAGTTGACTGCTTCTTTGATTTCCAGCTAATTGGACTGTCCCCAAGCAGCACAATAAAACCACTGACAGACTTTCTAGTCTCAGGACAAGCAGCCCAATCTGAGTCACAAAATACTCTCAATCTATAATCTGCATTGTTTGACAAGAAAATCCACATACCAGGATCACCTTTCAAGTATCTGAGTACATGTATAGCAGCTTTAAGATGGGAATCTTGAGGACTCTGCATATATTGGCTGAGATTTTGAACATTGTAAGCAATATCAAGTCGTGTGTTGGTGAGAAAATTTAGCTTCCCCACTAGTTTCCTATATTGAGTGGGATCTGTGAGTAAGTTTCCTTCATTTGCCTTTAGCTTTGTCGAAGGATCAAGTGGAGAGGATATTGGAGGACAATGTGCACATTCAAACTCTTGTATCAGGTCCCTTGTAAACTTTCTTGGTGTGATTATTATCCCTATCATGTCTGTATAATATTTTCAAACCTAGGAAGTCATGTAATCTCCCCAGGTACTTTATCTTAAATGTCTCATGCAGAAATGTTTTCAATGCCTTAATTTCTTCTAAATTTGTTCCTGTCAAGAGCACATCACATCGACTGCTACAAAGACCACTGAATTGCCTGACCTTTTATAAAACAAAGAGTAATCTAGCATGGAGCGCATATATCCCCCGGAACATAAGGCCTCAGTCAACTTGGCACACCACTTCCTGCTTGCCTGCTTCAACCCATATAATGACTTATTTAACTTGCATACCAAATTCTTTTTGTCTACTGATAGCCCTGGTGGTACTTGCATATATACTTCTTCATTCAGATCTCCATGTAAGAAGGCATTTTTACATCAAGCTGAAAACTCTCCCAGTTCTTCTTTGTTGCTATGCTAACCAATACTCTGACAGTGGTCATCTTCACAACTGGTGAGAAGGTCTCAGTATAATCTATTGCTGACTGCTGAGTATAGCCCTTGACAACCAGCCTAGCCTTAAATCTTTCAACACTCCCATCTGCCTTATGCTTAATTTTATATACCCATTTGCAACCTATTGCCCTCTTTCCTGTAGGTAGTGGAACAAGATCCCAGGTATGGTTGGAGTAAAGTGCATCAAATTCCTGGTTCATAGCCTGTTGCCAGGCAGGTATGGTTGCTGCCTTTTCATATGACTCAGGTTCACAGTCAGTAGAAAGAGTCTCAAGCAAATTCTGACTATCATTACTCAATGCATTGAGAGATACAGGTTGTAAAAGAGGAACATGTGTGTGAAAAGAAAAGGAAGGTGAACTATGACTATCATCTGCTACTTGTTTCCCACTATTAGTATTAAGAGTGGGTGCATTGCATATGTAATCCTTCAAATAGCTAGGGAGTTTGAGGGTTCTTTGAGGTTTGTTGTGAGTTAGGGACACAGTTTGCTCAAATTGTGCAGAGATTGATGAATCATTTAGAAAGGATTGTTCTTGGTTCTGGGAGTGAAAACAAGGTTCAGGTGATGTGTTGCAGGTTCTATTTGAGTTGGAGGAGCTTTGGTAGTCTGGTTGAGATGGTGGCACAGATTCATGAATGTCATTATTAGTATTATTGCCAAGTTGAAGTCTAGGTGACATTAATTGTTGGTGTGAATCACCTCCATTATTATTAGCAGTAGAATTAACAGTATCAACATGACTCATGCTAGGACCTATATGAGGAAAATAAAGAGACAGATGCTCACATTTGGATGCCAAGTCAGTGTGCTTTCCTGGCAATGCAAAGGGAAAACTGATTCATAAAAAGTCACATCTCTTGAAACATGTATTTTTCTTGTGGCTAGGCTCGAAATTTGTATCCTTTTGATCCAAAAGGGTATCCTACAAAGACATTGTATGATGAACTTGGTTCAAATTTATCTTTGTGTGGTTTCAGGTTTGTAGGGAAACATAGACAGCCAAAACTCCTGAGATGTGAGTAGTTTCGTTTCTTTTTATATAAAATTTCAAAGTGGCACTTTCCTTTGAGGATGTAGATGGCAATCTGTTGATCAGGTAAGTGGAGGTTAGGATGCACTCTCCCCAATACTTTAGGGGTAATTTGGATTGATATAGCAGTGCTCTTGCAGTTTCCAGTAGGTATTTGTGTTTTCTCTCCACTATGCCATTTTGTTGTGGAGTATATGGGCAAGTTTTCTGGTGTGTGATTCCTTTGGTTTGGAAAAACATGGTTGTTTCAGTGTTCACAAATTCTGAACCATTATCAGTTCTGATGGTTTTTACTGAGGTGTTGAACTGGTTTTGGACCATTGCATAGAAGGCCTTTATGACATTTAAGGCATTGCTTTTGCTGGTTAGATGGTGTGTCCAGGTGCACCTACTATAGTCATCAACTAAGGTAATGAAGTACTTGTGATTATCATGAGTTGGTACATGATAAGGACCCCACATATCCACATGTAGGATTTCAAATATCTTGGTTGTAGAGGTGGTTTTCTCTGGGAAAGGAAATCTAGTTTGTCTGGCCATAGGGCATATGGAACACAGAAAAGGTTGTTTATTTGCAAAGGTTATTGGTATAGAATTGATACCCTTCATTTTGATAAAAGGCACATGGCTCAGCCTATTATTCCACAAGAAATCCACAGAGTTTTCATTAGACATGTATGCATTGCACACTGAGTCTGAACTTTTATTGGATTTCAGAAAGACTTGTACACTTTTATTATCACAATCATGAGGAGAAGTGGATGCAATAGGTGCTGAATTACAAGGATGTTGACAGTGTACATTATTGATACTATGACTACCTGAGGTGGTTGCACTAGGTGTAGAGTTGTGTGTGAGTGATGTGGTGGAAACTTTGTTTACAATAGAAGAATTGTTCTTTCTTGAACTTGAATGGTGAAGATAGAGGCTGCCTTTAGCCTTACCAATCTCCAGAGGCTTCCTCAGTGAATGGCCATGTAGAAGAATACATGAGAATTTAGTGAATATGATGATGCAATCAAGTTGGACTGTCAAAGAGTGAACAGAAATTAGGTTGAGTTTGAAGCTAGGCACATATAGAACTCTTTTTAGAGTGAAGTGAGGACTGAGAATGACATATCTAATTATTGTCACCTTTACTTTATAACCATTTGGCAAAGAGACTAAGAAAGGGGTAAACTAAAGTTTTGATATTACTTAATGAGGTTTTGTTATAGGTCATATGGTTAGTAGCTCCTGAGTCAAGAATCCAGGAATCAACATTTTCTTTGAAGCTTTCATAAGACTGTTTACTTGATTCAACAGAAGAGTGACAAGCAGTCATACCTGCAAAATTAACAGCTCCACCAGTCATGCTTATGTTCCCTGAATTGTCTCCATTGTTCTCATTTTTAAAAGTCTCCAATATGCTCACAGGTTATCCATATTGCTCTTTGCTCAATTGTTGCATAGTTCTGCCTTGCTATTGATGATTTCCTCCTTCATATGGTATGTTTGCTCCATCGCTTATTGTTTCAAACACATTAGCTTCTAGTTTCCTTCCCCTGTTGCCATTGTTGTACTTCAAATTCTGAGGATATCCATGTAGTTTATAGCATTTTTCTTTAATGTAGCCTGGCCTTTTGCAGAAATCACAGAATGGCCTAGGTCTATTCCATATGTAGCCTCTTCCATAGTTGTTGTTCCCAGTAGTGTTTGTGTGTTGATTATAGTTTGTCCTAAAGGTGTTGTTTCCTGGACCATTAACATTCAATGATGTGAACTCAGTTAATAATTGTTGATTTTGTGGTTTGACTTCTCTTTGCTTCTCTTCTTGTATGAGAATGGAGAAAGCTTGAGATATGCTTGGAAGAGGGTTAATCATCAGTATGCTCCCTCTCACGAAAATATACACCTCATTCAGCCCCATCAAAAAATTGTATTAGTCTTTTGTCCTGCTCAGCCTTATGCATGTTAGCTTTAGCTCCACAGGTGCACTGGCAGCTGCACTGTGCATGTGCATTCAATGTGTTCAATTCCTCCCATAATTTCTTCATCTTTGTATAATACCCCGTTATATAAAGGTTTCTCTAACTCAAATCATTTATTTCCTTCTGAAGCTGATAGAGTTTTGCTCCATTGGTTCGATCATACCTATCTTCCAACTCTTGCCACAGCTTCTTTGCATCATTTACATATTTCAAACTATCCGCTAGATCCTTCGAAAGGGAGTTTAGGATCTATAAAGTTACCATATCATCACATCGCTCCCACTGATCAAAAGTTGCATATCCAACTGTTGGCTTCTTACATTTTCCTGTTATGAAACCAACCTTATTCTTTACTGAGAGGGCTCTAAGTATACCTCTCCTCCAAGATTTGTATCATGTGCCATCAAAAGCCACATGTACCACCACTGAACCTGCACTTTCTGATGGATGCATGTAAAGGGGACTTAAGGTATCTAAATTGTCCTTTTCTACAGTATTTTTCTTATCTCCAGCCATTGCTTGATTAGATCACAAATTTCAATTGATTTAACCGCGAATCGAAGATGAGAAATAGAAATTCAGCCGATACAACACTGATAATCACGCTTCGTGAAAACCACAAGCTAAGAATACTAAAAATTTGTTGGTATCAAACGAGATCAGAGTGACTATTACAGTTTCGAACAAAATTTCAAGCGATTTAACGATTTCGAAGAAACCTAGACACTTCGATTCAGAATTGAAGAGTGGATGAAGTGACAAGTTGTGAATTACCTCAGAATATGACTCTTATGCTCTGATACCATGTAAAAATTGAAGGATTAGTGATCAAAAATTGAGCTTAAACTCAACTGCCATGGCTGAGGGCCATGAAGCTCAGAGAGGAAGGAGAAACTTCGAGAGACTTTCAGATTTGGAAAGATATTTTCATTAATTGGAAATCACAAACTCAACTCGTCGATATACAGGACACTGTACTTGTACAGCTGTCATCCTCCACTAATTGCCTAAACTGCCACTAACTAATATTCTGACATCAACTAACAGTAACAGCCTAACTAACTAGTTACAATAATAGCCATAGCCACAGTTACAAATGTGGCCACTAGTTAAATAATTACAAGGCACTACAATACAGTTTCACTATTCTAATCTTAACAAGAGGCGGTGAGCAAAAGTGGATGTTGCTCTTCCAAGAATTGCATTCATTGTTATGAATTCTCAATTTGAAAGATTTAAAGAGAAATCACGAGTTACAAGCGTAGCTTAACAGTAATAAGAGGCGAACATTTCAAACACAATTTTTATTTACCCAATTATTATATTTTACTGTGCATCCATATTCATATACATAGAATACACAACAGCGGCTCTAATACCATCGTAAATAAAATCGAATAATATGGATATCAAATTTGTGTACTTGTTAACAACAACAGAAGTTTTTGCAGAACCTGTTTCAGTCAATTGCTCGAATCCGACTTCGTCTCTCTTGTTGACGAACTAAATACCTTATTTTTTGTTTATCACAGTGTGTTTCTAACTTTAGGGAGAATCTTTCATACATATTTTCTGTTGAGGAAGAAAATATATAAAGGAGAGCGAGGTTTCAACAAAAACTACAGCTCACACAAATTGATCACACGTCCCAATTATTTTTTTAACGTGCAACAGTTTTCTCTTTTATTTATCTGTATTTTAATTTCCCTAGGTAACCTCTTTAAGGTTTTATCTGTGAGCATATACATACATATATATAGTTGTGCGGACTCTCCAAAATATTGTCGTACCTATGTAGGATCTTTTAACAATGCATTATTTTTGAAGAATCCAATACCCGACGATATTTTCAGAGAGTCTGAGCAACACATCTAGAAGCAACAACTGAGCCCATGCAAAGTTTATTTTTCATTTGCATGAAGAAGTTTAGACTTTCTAGCTGAACAGGATGGATTAAGATTCGAATTTGTGTACTGCAATTCGAATTATAATGTTTTGCTGCTATATTGTCCTTTTAATAACTATGAAGCTTGAAGGGATAGACTACGAAAATGAAGATTTTGTTTTCTCAGTTTTAGTTAAATGTATCATGATGTCACCGTATTGCCTTCTTCTGGTCTTAATAAAATATCAACATAAAAGGACATGATTTGGTTCTTTAATGTGCACTCAAAATTAGCAAATTTTGCGGGGAAAAAAAAATAGCAAGATTTACAATCGGTAGTTAAAAAATCTTTAAAAATTCAAAAATTCCAACATAATATGCTTGAGTTCAAATGTGTTATATATGAGATGCAAACATAATATGCTAGAGTTCCAACATAATATACTGGAAGTTTATACGCAAGAGCCGCATAATCCAGCATATTATGCAAGAACATTCCGTATTTCAACAAAACTTTAGGTAATTTTTTATTAACTTTACAAGCACTGACTATTTCTCAATTATCAGTTCGAAAACTGGTTAGCCCATGCTATTTACACAAATCTTGCACTATCGAAAGCAATTAGTTATGGGACCCAAGGAAAAATGTCCCTAGTACTAACGTGTAATTTGAAGAAAAAAGAGAGATTGTCGGGCTTTTGGGCTAGATGTGAAATGGATCGCCCATTTTCCTAAGATAAACATCCCATAATGTTCTTGATGCCAGACTTGGGCCTTTTGGCTGAGAAACCAAACACAAAAAGTGTCTTCCACTTGTCTTTTTGTTGCCAGAAATGGTTCAAACGCCATCTAGTAAACTGATTCCATCATTATTGTTCATAAGCGTGTGTTCTCTTAACAGAATTTAATAAAAAGAGAGAAAAAAATATTCTTTACTTATATAAAAATAATAATTTTAAAATATTTGAGAATAGAACGGTGAAACAAAATTTCCACTCTATTTTACGAAAAACTTTTCATTCGTGAACTAAGGTGACCATATGACACCAACTAGGCCAGGGCATTTTCATAGGAAAATTCAGGGGTCCAAAACCTAAATATGGTATTTTTGGACTCAAAAGACCAAAATAAGTGGAAAAATAATTTAGTGACCAAACTATATAAAATGCGTTCTTAAAGAGCGCTTTACTTTAACAGGTAAAACGCGTTTTAAAAGAGCGTTTTATATAAAACATGTTAATTGAATAGATTTGGGCCATTTGGAGTCGAGTACTCGTGGCAAAGACGTGGTGTTGGTTGATTTTGAGCGAGTTCAAGGTAAGTGGCTTGTCTAACCTTGTGTGGGGGACCTTCCCCTTAGGATATGATATATTTGGTAATTGAAATGCCTTGTACATGAGGTGACGAGTGCGTACTTGAGCTAATTGTTGAAAATTCGGTTTCACTTTAAGTATTTCAATTGAGTTCCTTTTTCCTGCTTTATCTACTTTTGAATTTTGCCTGTTGTAGTTTAGAAAACATGTTTAGTTGACTTAATTGCCTATTTACTTAAACTGCTTTAATTGCATTACATGAAACATGTTAGGCTAGAACTAACTGTTTACTTGGTACGAAATTTGCATTTAATTGAGTATTCTTGTGTTGCTTCTATGTGTTTTTAATTTGGGACTAGGGGACGGCATCCCGGGAGATTCCCTGTACGTATTTATGATCTGGACTGAGGTGCGGGATACCAAGAGATCCCTGGAATATATATTGAGGATACTAAGAGATCCTCGGGATATTAAGAGATCCCTAGCATATATTGAGGATACCGAGAGATCCTCGGGATACCAAGAGATCCCTAGCATATATTGAGGATACCGAGAGATCCCCGGGATACCAAGAGATCCCTAGTACATGTTGAGGATACTAAGAGATCCTCGGGATACTGAGAGATCCCTGGTTACTTTCCTTGTGGTTTGCCTTCATCTCTGTTTCCGTTATTGTGCTCTTATTATCATGTGTAGATTCTTAATGTAGATTCTTAGTGTGGATTCTCATTTGTACTGCTTATCTTATCTTGTCATCTTTATATTTATCTAATCTCAGTAGGGACCTGACCTTCCTCATCGCTACCCAACCGAGGTTGGTCTTGCCACTTACTGAGTACCGCTGTGGTGTACTCATGCCTCTTCTGCACTTGTTTTTCATGTGTAGATCCAGGTACCTCTACTCAGGTTTACCATTCTTGAGGCGAGGCGATTCTACGGGACTTCGAGTTATATCTGCCGCATCCGCAGACCGAGGAGTCTCCTTCTATGCCTGCATTTTAGTATTTAAGCCTTCTATACTTTTGTTTTTGTTAGACATTCCGGAGTTAGAGTTATGTAGTATTTCTTTTTTCTTAGCTTGTGATTCGTGGGTTTCTGGGTCTTGGATTTGTATATTGGTTTTGAGATTTATATATGGTGTATGCCGAGCGGCACATTTAAACATTGTTACTACTTTATTTCTGTTTTAAATTATTTCTTCCTCAAATTTTGGTTTTTCTTCCGCAAATTAGGCTTACCTAGTCGTAGAGACTAGGGGTCGTCACGAGTGTTCTATGTTGTTTTGTATTTTTATTTAACTGGTATGTGTCACGACCCGGATTTCTCACCCTCGGGGGTCGTGATGGCGCCTACTAATGTGAGCTAGGCAAGACAATCCTTAACAGCTTACGTCATTAATAAATCACTTCTTTTAACGATTATCAATGATAGCATGAAAACATCGGAATTTAATAAATGTACGGAAGACTTAAATTAAAGAAACTGAACAATAACACGGAAATTAACATATGCCTCTACCCAAGAACTGGTGTCACATTACTCACGAACTTCTAAGAGTACTAAATATAACCGTTTGAAAGAAAAATATAAATTGTTTGTCTCGAATACATGAGATAACAAACTGAAATAAAGATAGAGGAGACGTCGGGCCTGCGGACGCTTGCAAGGCTACCTCGGTGTCTCACTGGACTGAAAGCTGGTTCACGCGCTACTGTTGCTGTCCAAGACCTGGATCTGTGCAAAAGAGCACAGAGTGTAGTATCAGCACAACCGGCCCCATGTGCTGGTAAGTGTCTAGCCTAACCCCGACGAGGTAGTGACGAGGCTAGGACCAGACTCCAGATAAACCTGTGCAGTTATATACTATATGACGGAAAAGTAAACATGTAATAAGCAATCAAAGTTGGGAAAGGGGAAACATGCTCCGGGGGTAGCAGATAAAACAGAATACCAAAGAATAGTAAAGAAACTACAGTTTAACTTATAACACGGATAAAGAGGAATAAGGCAACTTTCACTTTCAGTTTCATCTTGTTGCAGGCGTGCAACCCGATCCCATTTCTCATATCTTGTGGTAGGCCTACCACCCATTCCCATTTTAGTATATCTTGTGGTAGGCGTACCACCCACTCCCATTTCATTATATCTCGTGGTAGGCGTACCACCCGTTCCCATTTCATTATATCTCGTGGTAGGCATACCACCCGCTCCCATTTCATTATATCTCGTGGTAGGCGTATCACCCGCTCCCATTTCATTATATCTTGTGGTAGGCATACCGCCAGTTCCCATTTTATTATATCTCATGGTAGGCGTACCACCCGCTCCCATTTTATTATATCGTGTGGTAGGCGTACCACCCGCTCTCTTTTACATTTCATCACACAATCACAAGAAATCTCGGCAAGGGAACGTAAATAATATAATAACTTCCCTGCAAGGGAACACAACAACTTGTTATAATTTTCCCGGGAAAGGAACAACAATATTGAATTAGTCATCCCGGCAAGGGAGAATCAGCTATAACCAACCTCAACTCAACTTGTACTCAGTTCAATTATTGAAAATGCTCAATCATAGAAGATCATTAAGTAAAGCACCCAAGTGTCATTTAAGAACACAACAACTTTCAATTTAAGACTCACGATCATGCTTGACACCAACGTATAGATACTCCTCACCATGCCTATACATCGTACTCAACAAAAAGCAAGTATCAAATATGACTCAACTCCTAATCCCTCAAGCTAGGGTTAGACCAAACACTTACCTCGATGCTTTGATCACCATTCAAGTCTCAACTATAGCTTTACCCCTTGATTCCACCACCAATCCGCTCAAATCTAGTCAAAAGTTACTTAATTACATCAATAAGTGCTAAATGAATCAATCCCAATGCATGAAAATGAGTTTTCTAAAATTTTACCCAAAAGTTAGAAATCATCCCCCCGGGCCCACGTGGTCGAAACCCGAGATTCGAACCAAAACCCGATTACCCATTCCCCCACGAATCCAAATATATAATTTATTTTGAAATCGGACCTCAAATTGAGGTCCAAATTCCCAATTTTAGAAAAACCTAGGTTCTACCCAAAACACACAATTTCCCCCATGAAAATCTTTGATTTGAAGTTGAAATCATGTTAAAAGATGTTAAGGAGTGAAGAAAATGAGTTAGAAATCACTTACCAACGTTTTGGAGAAGAAAGGTTGTTTGAAAAATCGTCTCTTATGTTTTGGGGTTTTGAAAACGTGAAAAATAACTGAAATTCCTGTTTATTTATACCCTCTCAGACCCCCAGTGCGGACCACATCAAATGAACCACGACCGCACAGCCTCTACCGCGGACCGCACAAAGGCGACCGCGGTCGCGCTGGCCCCTCCCTAAAGACCTGCAGTTCAACACCCTGAGTGGACCGCACAAAGGCGACTGTGGCCGCACAGCCTCCACCGCAGACCGCATAAAGGCGACCACGATCGCGCTGGCCCCTCCGAGGTCGCACGCGATTTATCGCGGACCGCACTAGAGGGTTCACAGACTGCAACTTCCTGAACCTGCAACATATGACTTTCTAAGCCTAAGGCGTTCCGTATCCCACTTGAAACTCACCCGAGCCCTCGAAACTCCAACCCAAGTATACACACAACCTCAAAAACATCCTACGGACATATTCTGTACTCAAATGACCAAAATAACATCACGAGCGTCGAATTAAACCTCGAGATCAATAAAATTTCTCAAAACTCTTTTAAACATCAAATTTCTCAATTAAGGTCCGGATCATGTCAAACGACGTCCATTTTTAACCAAATTTCACAGGAATGACTCAAGTCATATATAAGACCTGTACCGGGCACCGGAACCAAAATACGGGCCCGATACTATTGCTTTCTAATCAATTTACACTTTAAATTTCCTTAAAAAATAAGTTCACTTAAAAATTCATTTCTCGGGCTAGGGACCTCGGATTCCGATTCCGTGCATAGACCCAAGTCCCATATTTTCCTACGGACCCTCCGGGATCGTCAAATCACGGGTCCGGTTCCGTTTACCTAAAATGTTGACCGAAGTCAAATTTATTCATTTTAAAGTCGAGACTTAATATTTTTCACAGAATTTCATATTTAAGCTTTCCGGCTACGCGCCCGGACTGCACATGCAAATCGAAGCGACTCTAAATGAGGTTTTCAAGGCCTCGGAAGCACATAATGGGTAAGAAAACAGGTGATGACCCTTTGAGTCGTCACATTCTCCACCTTTAAAACAACTGTTTGTCCTCGAATGGACAGAAGAACGAAGTACCTGAGTAGGGGAATAAATGAGGATAACGGCTCCGCATATCAAACTCGGACTCCCAGGTCAATGCCTCAGGAGGCTGACCTCTCCACTAAACACGAACCGAAGGAAAACGCTTCAATCTCAACTGACGGACCTGCCGGTCTAGAATAGCCACCGGCTCCTCCTCATAAGACAAGTCCTTGTCCAACTGGACAGTAATGAAATCTAACACGTGGGATGGATCGTCGTGATACTTTCGAAGCATGGACACATGAAATACTGGATGCACGGCTGATAAGCTAGGCGGTAATGAAAGTCTATAAGCCGCATTTCCCATTAGATCAAGAATCTCAAATGGACCAACGAACCTAGGGGTAAGCATACCCTTCTTCCCGAATCTCATAACGCCCTTCATAGGCAACACTCGGAGAAATACCCGCTCACCAACCATAAAAGCCATATCTCGAACTTAGCGGTCTGCATAACTCTTTTGCCTGGACTGAGCCATATGAAACCTCTCCTGAATGATCCTGACCTTGTCCAAGGCCTCCTGAACCAGATCCGTACCTAACAACCGAGCCTCCCCCGGCTCAAACCATCCAACCGGAGATCGATATCGCCTACCATACAAAGTCTCATAAGGAGCCATTTGGATACTCGACTGGTAGTTATTGTTGTAGGCAAACTCTGCTAAAGGCAAAAACTGATCCCACGAACCTCCAAAATCAATGACACAGGCTCGGAGCATATCCTCCAGAATTTGAATAGTCTGCTCGGACTGGCCGTCCGTCTGGGGATGAAAAGGTTGTACTCAACTCCACCTGAGTGCCCAACTCTTGCTGAACTGCTCTCCAGAAACGCAAGGTAAACTGCGTACCTAGGTCCGAAACGATAGACATAGGTACACCATGAAAACGAACAATCTCCCGGATATAGATCTCAGCTAACCTCTCGGATGAATAGGAGACTGCCACAAGAATGAAATGTGCTGACTTGGTCAGCCTATCAACAATGACCCAAACTGCGTCGAACTTTTTCCGAGTCATCAGAAGTCCAGTAACGAAGCCCATAGTGATCCGCTCCAATTTCCACTCGGGAAGCTCAATCCTCTGCAACAATCCACCAGGCCTCTGATACTTATACTTAACCTGCTGATAATTCAAACGTCGAGCCACATATACAACAATATCCTACTTCATTCTACGCCACCAATAATGTTGCCGCAAATCCTGATACATCTTTGTGGAGCCTAGATGAATAGAGTACCGGAAACTATGGGCCTCCTCTAAAATCAACTCTCGAAGTCATCCACATTATGCACACAAACTCGCCCCTACAATCTCAAAATTCCATCATCACCTAAGGTAACCTGCTTGGCACCTCCACGCTGCACCGTGTCTCTAAGGACACACAAATGGGGATCATCAAACTGTTGATCACGGATACGCTCCAATAATGAAGATCGAGCGACCGTGCAAGCTAATACTCGGTTAGGCTCAGAGATATCCAATATCACAAATCGATTGGCCAAAGCCTGAACATCCAATGCAAGCGGCCTCTCACCGATCGGAATATAAGCAAGACTGCCCATGCTGGCTGACTTTCTACTCAGAGCATCGGCCACCACGTTGGCCTTTCCCGGGTGATATAAGATAGTGATATCATAATCCTTCAACAACTCCAACCATCTCCTCTGCCTCAATTTCAACTCCTTTTGCTTTAACAAATATTGAAGACTCTTGTGATCAGTGAACACCTCACATTCCACGCCATATAGATAATGCCTCCAAATCTTCAATGCATGAACAATGGTTGTCAACTATAAATCATGGACCGGATAGTTCTTCTCATGAATCTTCAACTGCCTTGAAGCATAGGCAATGGCCTTGCCATCCTGCATCAACACTGCACCAAGCCCAATACAAGAAGCATCGCAATAAACTATGTAAGGCCTTGAACCTGTGGGCAAAACCAATACCGGTGCGGTAGTCAGAGTTATCTTGAGCTTCTGAAAGCTCGCCTCACACTCGTCCGACCATCTGAACTAGACACCCTTCTGGGTTAACCTGGTCATCGGGGTTGCAATAGATGAGAACCCCTCCACAAACCGACGATAGTAGCCTGCCAATCCTAAGAAACTCCGAATCTCTGTAGCTGATGTTGGTCTAGGCCAGTTCTTGACTGCCTCAATCTTCTTCGGATCAACTTGAATACCCTCTGCTGATACAACATTACCCAGAAATGCAACTGAACTCAGCTAGAACTCACACTTCGAGAACTTAGCATATAACTGACTATCCTTCAGAGTCTGAAGAACCACTCTGAGATGTTGCTCGTGCTCCTCCTGGCTGGAGAAATATATCAAAATATCATCAATGAAGACTATCATGAATGAGACCAAATAAGGCCTGAACACTCGGTTCATCAAATCCATAAAAGTCGCTGGGGCATTTGTCAACCCAAATGACATGACCAAGAACTCATAATGCCCGAACCGAGTGCAGAAAGCTGTCTTAGGGACATCGGATGCCCTAATCCTCAATTGATGGTAGCCAGATCTCAAGTCAATCTTTGAAAATAACTTGGTACCGTAAAGCTAATCGAACAAATCATCGATCCTCGGTAGTGGATACTTATTCTTGATGGTGACCTTGTTCAACTGTCGGTAATCAATGCACATTCTCATTGAACCATCCCTTTTCTTAACAAACAACACCGACACACCCCAAAGTGAAACATTGGGTCTAATGAAACACTTCTCAAGTAAGTCCTACAACTGCTCCTTCAACTCTTTCAACTCAGGCGGGGCCATACGATACGGCAGAATAGAAATGGGCTGAGTGCCCGGAGCCAAATCAATGCAAAAGTCAATATCACTGTCGGGCGGCATACCCGACAGATCTGAAGGGAATACCTCAGGAAACTCACTAGCTACGGGCACAGAATCAATAGAGGAAACCTCCGCACTAGAATCATGAACATAAGCAAAATAGGCCAAGCACCCCTTCTTGACCATACGCCGAGCCTTCACATAAGAAATGATGCTACGGGTAGAATGACCAGGAGTCCCTCTCCACTCTAAACGAGGCATACCTGGTAAAGCTAAGGTCACAGTCTTGGCGTGACATTCCAAGATAGCGAGGTAAGGTGATAGCCAGTCCATCCCCAATATGACATCGAAATCGACCATGTCTAGAAGCAACAAATCCACACGAGTCTCAAGACCCCCAATCACAACTACACAAGAGTGATGGACTCGATCTACCATAATAGAATCACCAACCAGTGTAGACACATAAACATGAATACTCAACGAATCACTAGGCATGACCAGATACGGTGCAAAATAAGATGACACATACGAGTATGTAGACCCTGGATCAAATAACACTGAAGATCTCTATCACAAACCAGAACTGTACCTGTAATAAATGCATCTAAAGCCTCAACCTCGGGCCTGACTAGGAGAGCATAACATCGGGGTTGGGCCCCACCACCCTGAACTACCTCTCTGAGACGGACTGCAGCTGGTTGGCCTCCACCTCTGGCGGCCTAAGCTCCACCTCTAGCACCTCTACCCACACCTCTAGCTGGTTGGGTGGGCTGTGGAACATCTAGTGCGTGAACCATAGCACAGGAACCCTGATGCGGAGAACTACACGAAACCCGAGGGCAATACCTAGCAATGTGCCTCGTGTCGCCATAAGTAAAACAAGCCCTCGGTTGTTGGGGCTGACAACCCAGAAAACTCTGAAGCGGCGGTGCATTGATAGGTGCTGGTGGTGCACTGAAGGACTGCTGATTAGAATACTAAATCGGAGGACCACGGCCACCTGAAGCATCGTGAAAAGCCTGAAGAGCTGACTGAAAGGGCCTAGGAGGATGGCCTCTACCATATGAATCTCTACCTCCAGACGAGGTACCACTGAATCTTCCTGAATGATGGGGCCTCTTATCCGACCCCTGACCACCTCCCTACGACAGAACCATCTCAACTCTACGGGCCACATTGGTCGCCTCCTGAAAAGTGATCTCACTCCCGGCCTACTTGGCCATATGAAGACGAATCGGCTGAATAAGACCGTAGATAAACCTCATCACCCTCTCTCTCTCTCGATAGGAAGTATGACAAGAGCATGGCAAGCTAAGTTGATGAACCTGGTCTCATACTGGGTGACCGTCATAGAACCCTACTGGAGGCGCTCGAACTGCCTTCGATAGGCCTCTCTCTGAGTAACGGGGAGAAACATCTCCAGAAACAATACTGTAAACTGCTCCCAAGTTAAAGATGACAACCTGACTGGCCTAGCTAAGCAATAATCCCTCCACTAAGTCTTGGAGGATCTAGACAAGCGGAATGTAGCAAAATCAACCCCATTGGTCACAATAATGTCCATGTTCCTAAGAAGTGGCTGGGGCTACAGGAAACAAACCTACTCGGGTGACACTCTCCGTGAGGCCCACCAATCGGACCAGAGCGTCCTGAAAAACTGGGGTAGAAATAAATCCCTCGAGGACCTGAGCTGGGCCCACCGAAACTGCGGGAGCCGAAACCTCCTCCTCAAAATCAACCTGAGGCTCCGCCACTGGTGCTGCTGCTCAGGGCTGAACTCTGCCTTTACCTTGGCCTCTTCCCTAGTGGGAGCTGCTGCCGAGGGCTCGGGCTGCTGAGCGGTAGATGAGGAAGCGTGTGTTCACGCCATCTTCGAAAGAACAGAGTAGAAATCCAATTAGCATTTGAGAAACAAATCCGCACGACAAGAAAGAACAAATGTGAGATTTTCCAAACTCTGTAGCCTCTGGGGATAAATACAGACGTCTTCGTACCGATCCCTCAGACTCTACTAAGCTTGTCCGTGAGTTGTGAGACCTATGTAACCTAGAGCTCTGATACCAACTTATCACGACCCGAATTTCCCACCCTCGGGAGTCGTGATGGCGCTTACTAATGTGAGCTAGGCAAGTCAATCCTTAACAGCTTACTTCATTAATAAATCACTTCTTTTAACGATTATCAGTGATAGCATGAAAACAACGGAATTTAATAAATGTACAAAAGACTTAAATTTAAGAAACTGAACAATAATACGGAAATCAACATATGCCTCTACCCAAGAACTGGTGTCACATTACTCACGAACTTCTAAGAGAGCTAAATACAACCGTTTGAAAGAAAAATATAAATTGTTTGTCTCGAATACATGAGATAACAGACTGAAATAAGATAAAGGAGACACCGGGCTTGCGAACGCTTGCAAGGCTACCTCGGTGTCGCACTGGACTGAAAGCTGGCTCTCGCGCTACTGCTGCTGTCCAAGACCTGGATCTGTGTAAAAGAGTACAGAGTGTAGTATCAGCACAACCGACCCCATGTGCTGGTAAATGTCTGGCCTAACCCCGGCGAGGTAGTGATGAGGCTAGGATCATTAAGTGTATGGCCTAACCTCGGCGAGGTAGTGAAAATGCTCAATCATAGAAGATCATTAAGTAAAGCACCCAAGTGTCATTTAAGAACACAACAACTTTCAATGTAAGACTCACGGTCATGCTTGACACCAACGTATAGATACTCGTCACCATGCCTATATATCATACTCAACAAGTAGCAAGTATGACTCAACTCCTAATCCCTCAATCTAGGGTTAGACCAAACACTTACATCAATGCCTTGATCACCACTCAAGTCTCAACTATAGCTTTACCCCTTGATTCTACCACCAATCCGGTCGAATCTAGTCACAAGTTACTTAATTACATCAATAAGTGCTAAATGAATCAACCCTAATGCATGAAAATGAGTTTTCTAAAGTTTTACCCAAAAGTCAGAAATCACCCCCCTCCCCCGGGCCCACATGGTCGAAACCCGAGGTTCGGACTAAAACCTGATTACTCATTCCCCCACAAATCCAAATATATAATTTGTTTTGAAATCAGACCTCAAATTGAGGTCCAAATCCCCAATTTTAGAAAAACCTAGGTTCTACCCAAAACACCCAATTTCCCCCATGAAAATCTTTGATTTGAAGTTGAAATCATGTTAAAAGATGTTAAGGAGTGAAGAAAATAAGTTAGAAATCACTTACCAAAGTTTTGGAGAAGAAAGGTTGTTTGAAAAATCGCCTCTTATATTTTGGGGTTTTGAAAAAGTGAAAAATAACTGAAATTCCCGTTTATTTATACCCCTCACAGACCCCCAGTACGGACCGCATCAAATGGATCGCGGCCGCACAACCTCCACCACGGACCGCACAAAGGCGACCGCGGCCGCGCTGGCTCCTCCCTAAAGACCTGCAGTTCAGCACCCTGGGCGGACCGCACAAAGGTGACTGCAGCCGCACAGCCTCCATCGCGGACCGCGGCCGCGCTGGCCCCTCCGAGGTCTCACGTGATTTCTCGCGGACCGCACTAGAGGGTTCATAGACTGCAACTTCCTGAACCTGCAACATATGACTTTCTAAGCCTAAGTCATTCTGTATCACACTTGAAACTCACCCGAGCCCTCGAAACTCCAACCCAAGTATACACACAACCTCAAAAACATCCTACAGACATATTCTGTACTCAAATGACCAAAATAGCATCACAAGCGTCGAATTAAACCTCGAGATCAATAAAATTTCTCAAAACTCTTTTAAACATCAAATTTCTCAATTAAGGTCCGGATCACGTCAAACGACGTCCATTCTTAACCAAATTTCACAGGAATGACTTAAGTTATATATAAGACCTGTACCGGGTGCCGGAACCAAAATACGGGCCTGATACTATTGCTTTCTAATCAGTTTATTATTCAAATTTCCTTAAACAATTTCTAAAAATAAGTTCACTTAAAAATTTATTTCTCGGGCTAGGGACCTCGGATTCCGATTCCGGACATACGCCCAAGTTCCACATTTTCCTACGGACCCTCCGGGACTGTCAAATCATGGGTCCGGTTCCGTTTACCTAAAATATTGACCGAAGTCAAATTTATTCATTTTAAAGTCAAGACTTAATATTTTTCATAGAATTTCATATTTAAGCTTTCCGGCTACGCGCCGGACTGCGCACGCATATCGAAGCGCCTCTAAATGAGGTTTTGAAGGCCTCAGAAGCACATAATGGGTAAGAAAATAGGTGATGACCCTTTGGGTCGTCACAGTATGTTATTTTAATCCGGACTTAGATATTAGTGTGCTAAAAAATATGTAAAAATTGAGAAATCATTATTATTTGTTAAAAAAAATGTTAATAAGTTACTTTTTACTGTTGTATATGTATTTTCGTGAATGTTTTGTGATTAAATGTATTTATCGTTTTTATCTGGTTTATATTATTTATTTGGTTAAAGACTAGTAATATAGTGTCCTTTTAGCATAGTAAAATGTAGTGCCTTTTAGCGAAGTATCCCTGTAGTTTAAGTATCTCTTATACTAAAAAATATGTCAAAATAATTGATAGATCAAACACAAACTCTGTCCAATTATAGTCAACGATCGTAAGAAAATAACATGAGATAAGAATAATATTTTCCGGATATCTTGATACTACTGGGCCTCAAATATCGAGTCTGGAATCTCTATGTAAATACTTAATAATTAAATATTATATAATTATAAATGTTAATTATTTAATTTACAAACAAACATATAAAATTATAAAACTAACATGTAAAATAATAAAACTAACACATACAAGAATTCAGGATATTTTGGCGCTACTGAGCCGCAAATATCGAGCCTGAAACCCATATGTGAATATTTAATAATTAAATATTGTATAATCATAAAAATTAATTATTTAATTTACAAACAAACATATAAAATTATAAAACTAGCATGTAAAATAATAAAACTAACACATACAATAATTCAGGATATCTTGGTGCTACTGGGCCTCAAATATCAAGCCTCGAACCCTTATGTGAATACATAGTAATTAAATATTATATAATTTAAAAATTAATTATTTAATTTACAAACAAAACATATAAAATTATAAAAAGAACACGTTAAAATCATGCAGATCCTTGTTGGGATGTACCTTCTGGAAATTAGCCGTCAGGTACCTCACACAGTAACGATGATAAGCATATGGTTCTTGCCATGCAGGCAAATTCTCTACAGAACTTAAAATACCACCATGCCGATCAAATATTAGACAAATACCTGAACATTGTTTGGCAATGTGCTCTTTTAAGTGGTTCAAAAATATGTCCAAGTCTCTTGGCTTTCATTGGCACAAACAACAAAAGCTGAAGAAAATATTTGTCCATTAGCATCTACTGCAACGGCGATCAACAGCTTAATATCATACTTTCCATAGACATGATTGTCATCTATGGATATTACCAGTTGGCAATGCAGAAAATCATTAATTGTTGGTTTAAATGCCCATAACACATATTTGAATATATATATATATATATATTCTGGTATTCCCGGAGTCCACTCAAGTTTTCATTCAACAATGGTCCTGGGGTTAAAGTATTGCAATGCGATCATGTACCTGGGTAGAGCTGCAAATGACTTATCCCGGTTACCATAAATATAATTTCAAACGTATGTTTGCGCTCGAGAAATGCCTTTCTTTTGGTAATGGTATGGCGATATTCCTGGTGGATAGATGTAATGCATTCTTTGATCTTGTACCTTATGGACGCTTCAATGTGTGGAATCAGGACAGGAGAAATCAAGTCTACATCCAAGTTGAAGTGATTTCCATTGAATGTGTCCATTTTACAAGTGTGGGTGCCAATATATTTACCCGATTTCCACATACCTGTTTTCTTCTTGCTCGCACGCAGAATCCAATGACAATGCGTAAACCATCTACGGCAAACAACCTTGTATACATCCGGACTTGACTTCCATACCGTCATCTCATGACACTCTTTTACACTGTACATTTTCTTCGCGATGTTTAGGCGCGCTTTATCAGGAAAAAGCATGCCCTTTGCCAGCACCGTTGGTCTAGACTCATTCTACATTGCTGTCCGAATTTCGTCAAAATCCCTTGTGAGGGCATCCACATCCGGCATACTTAGCAAATGATCAAGGTAGGGAATATGCCTTGAATGAAATGGCACGTGGGACCCGTACATTCTTGGTCTAATGGGGGTTGGAGCATGCTCCCTCGTCAAATCAGGTCCATCATTCTCTTCCTCCTCATCACCATCCTCATTAGGGAAGGGTATGTCATCTCCAGACTTATCGGCATTGTTATCATGATCACTGTTCTCTTCCTGACTCTGTGCATCGGCCAGATCCCGATTAAATATGTCATCTTCGGGCAATTGAGTTAGGACAGGTGGTTCAATTTGCTCGTTTTCACTGCACAAACAACAAAATAATAAGTTACTCAAATTGATAAATACTTTGCATATAGCTATATTACTTGACTTACAAGTCGTAATGTGTTGACATTCCATGATGGACATTATCTTGTTGGTGATGACTCCCGGATGGACCACCATGATCCAACACACCAAAATTACGTATATTCCAACTGGGCGTGGGTTCATAACTTGTAAAATTCATATCTGGACGGCACCCCTTGTAAAATATATGAGTGTTAATACAAATTCAATACAACAAAAATAAACATCGTAACACAAAGGAAAATTGAAGTTTACCACTCGTCTTGTGGATTATATAAAGTAGGAGAGAAATTATTTCTCGCTCCTCATTCGCCCGTGGAGATAAGTTTAAATCAGGCGAAACTCTTTCAGCCGAAACCTATTCAGAAAAAACTGCTATAGAATAACCACTCTATGACTGAGGATTATCCCTGTTTTGCGCAACCTCATTATTGAGAACGTCTTCAACATTCACGAACATTTCCAAAATTTTTATCAAAATAAATTCCCGATATTCATTCGGAGTCCTCAAAAGATCACTCAAAGTTTCATCATCCTCGATGTTAAACTTAGTGTAACAAGCAACTCCTTGCGGAGAGATAAAATACGATATCTTCCGGTTACTTTAAGGTTCATCGAACGTTTGCTCACACTCATTTTATTATACAACAAGGATACCAGTCTATCGTACTCCATTTTAAGTGGAAACTTAACATGACTCTTGGAGATAAACTATAGCTCACTGAGTTATTCACCATCACAACCTCACCCCCCCCCCCCAATATAATGAAACCCTTACTTTTCACTCTTCAAACACTATGACAAAATGCTTGAGAATTTAACAAGAAGAAAAATTTAACAAGAGTTGAGAATATTTCTGAAAATATTTTTACAAAATCCTTAAAACCTTTAAATAAGGCAATGCCCAATCCGGGAGGGTCAAATTATTTTTAGCTATAACGCCCTTTTAAAACGCGTTTTACCCATTTAAATTATTATTATGTCAGTTAAGCGCAGAAGAGTTACTAGTGGGCTCACAAAATATGTATAGCATTTTTATAGAACACTCTTTTAAAATGCGTTTTACCTTAACGTCCAAAATGAACGTTAAACTAAAGCGCTTTTTTTAGGCAATTAAACTTTTATATACGAGGGAAAATATTTACAATCAAAGCAAAAAACCCTTACATATATTCCTATGCTTCCTATACTTCCTCCCTCATTATATTTCTTACTGTTAGTTTTTTGTTACTTCTATCTATTACATTGGATAGTAATCCAGTTTACTTAGAGCTTTCTCTGCTTCCTTGTTGCTTCAACAATGCACTTCTTGTACTATCATCTTGCCAATTATCTCCCAGTTCCTTGCTTTATCTTGAAATAGTCCAGCATTCCTTTCTTGCCAAACATAATAAACACATCCGGCTAATACCATCTTGAATAGTTATGTTCTTGCATTCCTACTTCTTGTCCAGTTTTCTGCCCATTTTAATTCCTCTGACCAACCATATATGTTTCTGCTAATGCCCTGCCATTTGAGCATCCTCTTTCATAGCTCCGCTGCATATTGGCACTCAAAAAATAGATGTTGTATAGACTCATTTGCCTGTTTGCACAACAAACATGTTTGATCAGTTTGAATTCCCCACTTTAACAATCTATCCTTTGTGTATAGTCTACCATTTGCCACCAGAGTTAGCATGAATATCCACCTAGGATACCCTGCATTGTTACATACCAGTTTCCTCCAACTCACTTTGCTAAAGTCACCTCGTAGTTTATGATATATATGCTTGATAGAACAGTTATGCATTTGCCTTATATCTTCATAGTTGTATCATGCTGCCTTAAAAGTTTCTTTAGCTTTAACAATCTTTCTCATGATCCACGATGCTTGGTTCAGTTGTACTTCCTAGATATGTTTAGCCTTTATGTAATAGCAGTGTACCCATTGTATCCATAGCTTGTTTTTCTCTTTGCATAGGTTCCAGAATTGCTTTCTTACAGTTGCTTTGTTCCATAGACTAATATTCATTATATTAAACCCTCTTGCTGGTTTAGGTTGGCAAATTTTCTCCCAAGCTAGTAGTACTTTTTTGAAACATTGTTGTCCACTGTCTATAAGAAGCTTCTGCAGATTGCCTCTATCAACTTTGTAATCTTCTTTGGCAGCATGAATATCTGAGCCCAATAGTTTTGGATGGAGAACAGAACACTCTTAATGAGTTGAAGCCTCCCTGTATATGATAATAACTTGGCCGTCCAGGATGTAATTCTGCCCACTAGTTTGTCTATTAGAGTTTGACATTGAACTAGTGAGACCCTTTTAGAGCTTAAGGGTACTCCCAAGTATCTTACAGGTAACTCTCCTTTTTGAATGCACAGGAACTCTAGTTTATCTGCTTGCATATCTTGTGAAACACCACCAAAGAATATAAAGCTTTTCTTCTTATTGATCTCTAGTCCTAAAGCTTTTGAGAACTCCATGAAGTAGTTGTATAGTAGTTTAATTGATCTAATGTCACCCCTGCAAAATAACAAAAGTTCATCTGCAAATCCAAGTGCATGATTTGCATCTTTGTACACTTATGATGATAGTTGAAATCTGGAATATGATTCAAAGCCTTCAGTCTTCTTGTGAAATACTCTATTGCCAATACAAAAAGAAAGGGGGATAGTGGATCCCCTTGTCTAAGCCCTTTCTTGGCTTAAAAAGGCTAAGTTGGTGAGCCATTCAACATGATAGTATATGTAACACTCTGCACACAAAGGATTATCCATTGCATAAACTGTTCTGGGAAAGCTAGTGCACTCAAAACCTGTTCTAGGAATGTCCATTCAATTGAGTCATATACCTTCTGCATGTCCAATTTCGTCATGCATCGAGGTGATACTAATTCATGTCTTAGAATGATGTTATCAACAATTACTCTTCCAGGTACAAAAGCAGACAAGGTATTGTCTATTAGTTCATCCATAACTCCTTATAACCTCTTAGTCAATACTTTTGAGATAACTTCATACGGTGTGGTACAACATGAAATATGTCTATATTCCTTGATGTTGGCAGGGTTTCTAACTTTAGAGATTAGAGTTATTGAGGTACAATTGATTGGCTTAAACATCTGTGATGTCTCAAAGAAATTCAGCAAAACCTGTGTTACCTCCTCTCCTATGATATGCCATGACTTCTGAAAAAAACTACATTAAGCCCAACATATCCTGGAGCCTTAAGATCATTTATGTCTTTTAGAGCTTGCCATACCTCTTGCCTGGTTACTGATTTAATCAGTTTAACTTACTAATCTTTATTTAGCATTGTCCCTCTCTTCATTACATTTGGATCAATAGCTGGAATTGCAGGAGCATTTGACCCTAGCAATTGTTTATAGTAACCAAGTATTTCTACCTCTATGTCCCCTCCAAATGTAGTTACGCCCCCGGGTCATTTGTGATAGCATGAATACCATTCAAACTATTCATGCTCTTCATTTGAGCAAAGAAATATGCAGAGTTAGTGTCACCCAATTTCAGCCACTGAACTCTTGACCTTTGCCTATACATACTTTCCTTTATCAGTATCTATTTCTCTAGTTTACTCTTTAGCTCCTTTTCTTCCTCAATTAATTCTGCATTCATCAATCTGCAACTCATTTTCTCCTGCACTTCCTGCAGCTCCCTTCTGGTTTCTTTGATTCTGTCCTCAATACCTTTGTAGTGCTGAGTGTTAAGCCCTTTAATTACTTGCTTAACTCTTCTTAGTTTATTCTACACTCCCTGTAGTTTTTCATCTTTCCCAATTGTGTTCCATGCTTGATCTACTTCATGAATAAATTGAGGATGCTCAACAATGCAATTGAAAAATCTGAATGGGCTAGCTTTTTCCTATACATTTGTGAGATCATAAGCTTAAGTGTGGAATGATCAGAGACAGATGGTTCTAGGATTTGTACACTCAGGCTAGGTATTATCATCATCCAGTTAACGTTCATCAATCCTCTATCTATTCTGCTATATGTATGGTTATTTGTCCATGTATAGTCCATTCCCACAGCAGGTAATTCATTCATTCCTGTGTCATTCATGAACTCCCTAAAGTCCTTTGTTTTCATATCCTATATCATAGTACCATGCTACCTATCCTGGCTATTTAATGCTGCATTAAAATATCTCATTGCTAGCCATGGTCCTTGTTGCAAACTATTTATCTGTCTCAACTTCTACCACATTCTCAACCTATCTTTTATAGTATACAAACCATATATTGTTGTGAATCCAAATGCTATTAGCTTTGAGTGTGTTTTGATTGCCCATGTATGATTTGTTCATCTATATCAATTGGCTCAGAATCAAAAATCCTTGGATCCCATATTACCCATATTTTCCTCTTATTGTTGTTGCTGAAATTTGATATCCACTGCCATCCAAGAGCAATTTTCATGATTACACTACTAGCCTTTTGTTCCTTTATTCTATGTTCAACTAAGGCTATCACTGCCTTTTTATTTTGCTTTATGAACTCCTTTATCTCCTTTTGCTTGTATGCTTTATTTAACCCTCTAACATTCCATGTAACCACACTCATACTGGTATAAATTGGGTATCCTGATACATCTCCTGCACCCCATAGCTCCTCAGATGCATACTGCTTGTTCCTAGTACATTTGTTGCTTGGTCACTCCCTAAGGATTGAAAGCCATTACTTCCAGCTAGTGTCTGATCTTCAACTTGCTTTGCTTTAGCTATTCTTGCTGCTGATTTACCACTAACTATGCTCCACCCTGCTTCTTCAGGTTGCTTAACAATTGTGTTTACCGTGAAAATGGTAATAACAATTAAATTTGTATATGAGACTCTAAAAATACGTGATCTATTTTTATGCTATTTGTTAGGGCAGTTGATGCTAGATATATGAAGCTTAACGACGAAATACGAACTAAAATAGGGTTATAATCAAATCGAGGGGCTTGCTGTCCGGGCCTCGGACTATCAGATGAGAGGCCTCGAGATCGATGCCTGGGCTCGGGCTCGAGATATCGGGGATAATTGGGAAAGGGATAACAGTTAGGATATAATTAAAAGAGGCTCTTTATGGCCAATATCAAGCAATAAATGAAGAACAAGTATGAAAGCAATAAATGAAAGAGGTAGTCTCGAGCGAGTCAGTTAGAGAGAAAAGATAGAGAGATGTCATTGATCTTATGTAGAATCGTTGGAGCAACCTGGTTACAAAGTGCCAATGATTTCCCTTTTATAAGAAAAGGGAATCCAAACATAGTACAAGATATATTAAATGATAAAGGAAGCGAGATGAGACAACTAACTAGCTTCATGATGTAGACGTAGACCAGCGTTAGACTAGCCCGGTAGACTTAACCGGCCCTGGATGCATTCTTTGGAAGCCTCATATGCTCGTTGGGGTCTTAGCCAACATTATACCCAGGATGGGTGTCGACAGATCTTGAGGGAGGTACCCGGCCCGAGGTCTCAAGCCTCCGAGGCGATCTCCTGAAGTACCTTATCAACAAGAAATTGGTCCCCCCGATTTCGCCATACACAAATTACAACTTGCACTGGTCCATTCTCTGATGGTTTTATTATTTCAATCTTCTTTATTTGCTCCTTCTCCTACTTATTGTCTTTAGATCCATCTCTGTCTGTCTCCTACCAAACTTATTTGGCTTTTTTTTCTCTCCCTCTATATGTCATCTTCTTTGGTTGTTGAATTTTGTTGTCATTGCATTATGCCATATCTTCAGACATTTGTTGTAATAGGTTGGTTCTCAATCATAAATTATCTCTTATTCAATTGTGTTGCCCATTGGATCCTGCATCTTCACTCTTCTAGATAGGGGATTGGTGATGTCCATCTCAATTAACATTCTAGCATAAGAAATCTTAACTGAACCGGTTGTACAATCATTAGCATACACTAAATTTTACAATACACTCCCTATCTTGCTTAGTGCCTTCTTACTCCAACAATTGAGTGGAAGATTTGGAAACCTTACCCACAAAGGAATGGTTCTCAAGACTTCATCGTGCCGATTGATGTCTGGTGTCCAAGCTTTCATTACAATGGGTCAATTATTGACAGTATGAGGCCTAGTATATAACACTTGGTTCCTTTCTTCCAAATTAGCAAACCTTATCACAAAATAATCTTTATTATGATAATAGATATGAGGTTTGGTAGAGAATGTACCCACGAAAATTTATGAATCGTTCCATTGCTCCTATGGTAGGTGAATCTCCAATTACATGCAGCACTATTGCTGAGCTCCATTTTGCATTTTCCTGTTCAACATCCTCGAGATCTAACTTCACAATTTTCTCCCCATCTTGAATCATCGGTGTTATATATTGAAGTTTCTTTCCTCTCATTGCCAATTTATTCCCTGCTACCACATTTGCCCATGATTGATTCCCTTTTACCTTCTCGGTTTGATCAGTACCTTTGAGAGTTTCTATAGTATTAGCTTTGCAAGGCACTGTTTCATTGCTATTTGGCATCTTCAATTGTATCTGAGCTTTTCCACTCCCAGATCCACATCCTAGACCACTAGCAACTACAAGTGTAGTTATCATTGCTTTCATCTTGCCATTTTTAAATGCTGGATCTGACTCCAGCTTACTCTGCTCACTTTGCATGCTCCTCGGAGTAGCAGTCGCATTTGGTTCTTCAATTCTCACCCCTTTTGGTGAGACAAACAGCTCCATTATTGCATTCCTTGTATCTGCTGATCTTATAGGTGTTTAACGGGTGGGTCGGGCTGGGTAGGGGAATTTAGTACCCGTAAGGGTTATGGTCCGGGCCGATTACGGGTTGGGGCATGCCGGGTTTAACGGGTTCAGATTCATCCGGGTAAAAATTAAACCGTAAGGGTTACGGGTTCATGGGGGCTGGCCGGGATGGGTTATTGTTATTTTTAATCTTTTTTTGTGTATTTTGTATTTTTGTATAACTATTGTAAGTTATATGAATAAAAAGTAAAAATATAAAGGATACAATGAAGATGAGAAAAAATTGCACTTATAAATTGCAAGTGCTACATTTATTTCAAAATTACAAAATTGAAGCTTGCATTTAACAAGTAAATTAACAAAAAAAAATAGCAAAACTAATTTTTCATGCATAATAATACTTCAAATTAATCTAACAAACTAAAACATTAAGCATAAATACGTCTAATAATTTTAAAATAACACAAATTGCCTCAAATCAACTTAAATACGAATTTTCGGAGGACGCTCAAGACAATTCTTTATATGCCTTCTTAAACTGCCTGTGTCAGACTTTGAACGAACATTTAAGACTTGACCACAATTCTTGCACTTTACTTTCTGAACTTCTTCATTTTCTTCTACCACCTCAAAGTGTTCACAAATATATGAGCGCACTCTAGAAGTACGAGGCATGATTTAACTTATAACTCAGCCCCACCCTGCCCCCTTATACCGGTTTGGGCCGGTTCCGGTTGAAACCAGTTTGGGCCGGTCTGGAAACGGGCTGACCCGGCCCGTTAGACACCCTTAGCTGATCTCGGATCAGTGGTTGGAATCTTTATAAGGTTCCGCTTAGGTCGTCCTCTTCCTCCCATGGCTCCAACTGCGTACGTTAGCAGGTTCACGTTAACGTGCGCCGAAAAAAAACAAGAGAGCTTTCACTAACTAAAGTGCTCTTTAAAACGCGTTTTATATAGTTTGGTCACTAAAAAAAAATTCCAATTATTTCGATTTTTTGTATCCAAAAAGACCACCTTTAGGTTTTGGCCTCAAAATTGAGTGGGCAGACATGGTATAAGAATTTTAGGTGTATAGCCGGCCTAATAGATGTTACACCAGTTGATTTTTTAAGTATATGTACCAATAAGAAGAGTTGATTTGAGCAAAGATGTGACACTTTGGTCATGACAAGCAATCAATATACATCTTTGTTTTTACTACTCTACTCTACATTGGGAAAGTACTCCTTTCTTTTAGCTGAAATTCAGTTGTCAAGGGCTTAATCGATTATCTTTTGGAATGCGGGCCTCCTTTTAGTAATCGTCAAGTCCATAATGTATCTTCTCTCCCAGAGTCCAATAAATCCACTAAAAGCAGGCTATTGCTTGCTGTACATATCAGCTAGCTCCTACTCCTTTGTCTTGTCTCAATTCTTTTTAATTTGTACTAAAAATATTATATTTTATAATTTAACTTTATAGTTTTAATTTAACTTTTAATAAAATAATTTATAATCACCAAATATTTAAAACTTATTATAATCACAAATTTCTTAAACTCCGTGTCATATTAAACGATGGCAAATAATTAGGATGGAAATACTACTTTGCACTCGTCATATTAGCCCTTCTCGTCCTATATATACTTCCTAGCATCTGCTTCTCTGATCTTGAAAGTACATTCAACTTGCATACTTTTTTTTTTTTTTTTTTTTTTTGCGTATTGACTTCCTGGCCACTTAAATTTGTAAGGCTTTTGAAATTCGATATACAAATTTTAAATTTTTTTATTTGAATACTCGAACTTGTATATCTGATAGCTATAAACATATTTGACCGTTGATCATGCACATGTGACAGGTGATATGGATAAAGTATGTGCAAATCACCTAAACTAAGCGCGTCACTACAATAATTTTTATTAAAAAAATCTTTAAAAAAAATACAAAAAAAAAAAGAAAGAGAATAAGCCCCTACTCCAATATCATTAAACCCCTATTCCCCTCGCCACATCCGCTTCTCCGAACAAAGTCACCGGTTATTTCAGAAACCTAAGGCAACGAATCACCTTCTGTCGCGGAAAGTTTAAATCATCGATTTTTCGCTCGTCGGTTAGTGCTTTGGAAACCGAAGAAGATGATGAATCATGCTTGAGGGATTGGATGTCGGTTTTGGAGTTTGATTTTGACGAGGATTTATCGGTAGAGTTCTATTGCTAATAAACATATTTGACTGTTGACCATGCATATGTGACAGTGACAGAGATGATATGGATAAAGTATGTGCAAATCACCTAAACTAAGCGCGTCACTACAATAATTTTTATTATAAAAATCTTTAAAAAAAAATACAAAGAAAAAGAAAGAGAATAAGCCCCTACTCCAATATCATTAAACCCCTATTCCCCTCGCCACATCAGCTTCTCCGAACAAAGTCACCGGTTGTTTCAGAAACCTAAGGCAACGAATCATCTTCTGTCGCGGAAAGTTTAAATCATCGATTTTTCGCTCGTCGGTTAGTGCTTTGGAAACCGAAGAAGATGATGAATCACGCTTGAGGGATTGGATGTCGGTTTTGGAGTTTGATTTTGACGAGGATTTATCGGTAGAGTTCTATTGCTAATAAACATATTTGACTGTTGACCATTTCTTTCTCTCCCACTCCAATCTTTCCCCGCTTCTTTATCTGTTTGTTCCAAACCCAGGCAGCAATGGTAAAAACAAAGAAAAGCAATAAATTTTACCAAAATTTTTTTGTCAATCTTTTCTCTCACATTAATTCCCTTTAGAAGAAAGATAGGGAAAAGAGAAATACTATTAAAAAATGACGAATTTTGGGTGAAAATTTCTAATTATGCAATCCGACTTCTTCTTTCTTTTGAATTTCACCATTCGTGTTCTTCTTTGACATAGCTTCGCCGGCTCTTTTTTGCCTCGACGAATTTTAGAAGGTGGCTCATCGATTCTTTGACTTGTAATTGGGGTATGGATTATATGAATTTTTGTTAGAACTGAAAAATGGTGGATTTTGTGGAAGTTCATGGCATATTTTGGTCGGTCTATTGATTAAAAAAGGGGGGACTCCATTCAGTTGGGGTTTGTTTTCGCACCCTTGACGTGTAATAATTGCATTGGTCATTTGCTGACTGGAAGGACACGTCTATGTATGTGTAATACACGCGCATAGGCTCAAGGGTCAGAAGTGTTTATTAATTAAGGGAATCATGAGTTTGAGTGTTCAAATGGAAAAGTCCAAAGTTTGTGTATTGGATTTCAAAAACCCTACAAATTTAAGTGGTCAGGAACTCATTGCGCCTACTTTTTTCGGTCACAACTTACGAATTTTGTGTTTATATCAAATAAATTAGACTAATATATATCATCTAAGTTTTAAATAACAAATTTAAATTATTTAGTTTGATATAAGCATTCGGTAGATGTAAGTGTTTATCATTTTATTTTTCTCTTCAGCTTAGCGTTCAATCAAACATTCATGTAAAATGTATAGACTGAGTACTTCTATTGAAAATTCAAATACAAATTTTTTAAGAATAAATTAATTTATTTTTGGAAAATAAGAATGAAAATATTTTGATAGGTGTGTACGCAATTTTCTAGGACAAATGTAGGAGGTTATGTATGAATTTTTGCAATTTTCTTTTCTATTCAGCTTGTTGTTACTTTCACTTACGAAAGTTCTGAACCTGCCGATTCATGCCTAGATAGCGGGAACAAAGGTTGTTATAGATTGACTATCAGCATATAATTAGCTGCATTTTAATAAATTCTCATTATAGTAAATAAGTTGAGACGTGTACTTTTAAATATCTAGCTAGTAGGAAACAAATACAGGAATTCATAAATTATCTTTACACAAATAATCGGTCATATTTATTGTTTACTTTTTCTAGCTATATCATAAATTATACATTGATATACACAATTATTAATATATAATACATATATTATACGTCCACGGGCAATTTCTAGTTTAATTGTTTGTGTGAGCTGCTATTTGGGTAAATTCTTCAATATTTTTTTTACTGTTGTTTTCAACTTATTTTAGGTTGGAATAAAGCCATAAATTGAGACATCTGCAGTTAAAAGTGATCGATTCAACTTGGTTTGTTCAGTCAAAACGAATTTGCAACAACTGGTTGCAAGTACATATTCTGTCGATGAACCATATGCCACGACCCAGTTGGAAAATGGAGACTGACCATTTTTTATTCCAAATTCTTGCAGTTAATTGGTTAAAAGTGAAGTTGAAATGGAAAATAGTGCAGGGGCCGAATATTTATTCCAGTCCCAGATTGAGATAACTACATGATCAAATCGATCTTAGTCATTACTGGCTGTACCACACAGCACAAATATAGTAAGAACCTACCGAATAAGAGTATGTGCTAGAGGTTTGCACCTCTAATTCTTGGGTGTGTTTAGTTACGCCAAACTAATAGAAATATGACATTTGTTTGCACATTCTCTATCACATTTTTTTATTGATGCCAGTTTCGCCTCAGGCTATATTGACTTGTAAACAGAGACGAATCTAAGATTTGACAGTGGCAGGGGTACACTGTCGAATACAAAGTTGAGCAAATGTTGCGGTAAGAATTGAATCCAAGCAGTGCACTATATATATATATATATATATATATATATATATATAGATAGATTTTATCCGAAGTTACCGTGGTCAGTGATTCCTCTACGCAAAAGGTTGATCCGCCTCTACCTGTATAGGTGACGAGGGTTTGACAATGACACTTATAATAATATCAAAAAAGTGAAAACTCGGAGGAGAGGGATATAGGAACTTATCTACTCAAATTCTACGCGTGAATTGGGCATTCCCAATTCATACAAACTTTTAAGCTCACCAAAATAGAGACAGAACTAGTATCTTTAAACGAGTAACAGTGATAAAGTTTTACACCTACTGTTAATATTACAATTAGGGGTCATTTGGTATGAGGTATAAGAAGGTATAAGGATGGTATAAAAATTTAATACCACCTTAATACTCTGTTTGGGTAGTAAACCATGTATAAGTTATCCCGGTGTTAAAATTAACTTCAAAGATTTTTACTTGTTCCGCCAGGTCAGCGTGTTCTTTCTGATCCGCGTCCAACTCGGCTCAAAGGCTGTTTGCCTCTCCTTCACGTTGCTCGCTGTGAAGTTTGTACGCGTCTCTCTTCTCAACAAACTCTTTGACTTCGGCCTTGAATTGGCTTAGTTCATCCTGATACCGGATGAAGGTTTCATGGTGAAGCACTAAGGCCTACAAATATGAGATGAAATGTTAGGATCGTCAAGAAACTGAAGCTAGAAAATGGAAAATTTTAGTAACACCTTACTCGGTTCAGCGCCTGTTGTGCTTTGTTGAATAGACATGGGACATCCACCTTGTTTATTTTTTGCATGGTCTTCTTCGGTTATCAGGCACCGCAGATGACTAGCTACCCCAAAAGGGGCGAAAAGAACCAGGGCATCCTCTGAGACGGCGAGGATGATTGACCGCTTCGACCAGGATCCGCACTCGGGGCAGGGAGCCGATTGACCAGTCTCGGACTTGAATTAGGCCCACCTGTCTTCGTGGATGAACTTTTCCTCGGTATCTCTAAATCGCCTAACCCATGGCATCCTCCATGGAGGCGGGGTTCACGCCGTTAAAAAAGAAGTGGAGGGGATTGTCCGCCCAATGGGCCCCTTTGTTGGGACGTTCTTTCACCATTTGGGCCTCGTTGTGCATAGACTTGGTAAATGAGGGTGACTCGGTGATGTCTATCACACCGAGTGTCTCCTTAGGGGCACTGATCGTATCCCGTGAAGCCTCAGCCCTGGCCTCCTCATTGGCCTCCCTAGACTGAGGAAAATCAGCCTCGCGGGTCTCAGGTTCAACGACCCCTGCTCTCCGAGGGGTGATGGCTCGCGGGCCACAAAAGGCTCTTCCCCATCGGACTCGTCCTTAAGCCGATAGAGCAAATCCGAAGCTGGTTCTCGGGAGCGGGTGTTTTCCTTCGGCTTGCGCACCTACCTTTTCCTTGGTTTCTTTTTCTCCGAGCTCGGGGAACTCGGAGAAGGAGGAGACTAAACATACAAAGTCCTCACCACCGACTAGAGGCCTAAGCTCGACGTTCTTAGGCAAACATGCCAAAGAGAGTAAAGGAAATAAGGACTTGATGATTAAAGAAGAAGTCTAACAGTACCTACCCAGGAAACGAATCTTATCATGGGAACGAGCCTCCCAACGGCCCTTCGAAAGTTTGCACCACGAGCGCTTGGAGTAGGGCATCTGTGAATTAATACCTTTGACCCACTCCTTGAGTAGAGGGAGAGCATTTGGGACCCGAGCGGCGGCTACACCACCACGAGTACCAATGATGAAAAGAGAAGTAAACATAAAATCAACATTCGAAGAAAAGTTCTACTTACGTGACGTATTCCACTTCTCTGGGGATGGCCTGCATTCAGCCGGAATCAAGTCTGAAGTCCTCTCTTGGACAAACAGAGTAGGTGATCCACAGTGAACTAGCAAGAGTCAATTTTGTTCATAAAAAATTGAAGGAGGATCATAATCCTCCACAGTGAAGGATGAATCTGATCGAGACATACCTCGTTTCTCTTGCAGAAATCTATAATGACCAAGTCCACTGGTTTCAATATAAAAGGATAAGTGTAAACACTCATATATCCCTCGACATGGGTGGTAATGGCCTCCTCAGGGCCAGGGACCACTATGTTTTTATCGTTCCAACTGCAGTCTTTCCGGACCTTAGGAAGGACCTCTTCGGTAATCGAGCTGATGTATCTCGAGACCTCCTCACACTGATCCTATACAGAGGAAGGCTTTTCAAACTTGAAATCGTCATTGACCGAGCATACCTCGGGATGAACATTTCCAAGGGGGTTTCGGGTACTTGTTCAACAGCCATACCCGGAGCGGTCTCCTCGACCTCAGTGGCCAGCCGTGAAGTAGAAGGAGCTTCCTTCTGGGTAACAGATTTGGAAGTGTTTGTCATTCCTTTAGAAAGTAAAAATGGAGGAAATTCTGGAAAAGACAAAGAAAGAAAGGAAGTTGAAAGATTAAACTTGTTGGCTTGAGAAGAAAATGGGTAAATATTTTTTGCAAAGGACCTTGAGTAACGGGAATAATAGTGCTAAAGAGTATTGAAATCCTAAGGGTACGATGGTAAAAGGTTTGATATAAAGTAAAAATGAACAAAAGAGGGGGCATTTATAGAGTTTTCGCGATGTTTCACGTCCAGGAACAGTTATACGACTGTTGACACGTATTTAAGGCCATTATGACATGATTGGCAAGATGTTTGGCGTTTTTGTCGTTTCTGACACGACGTATCGAAGAAGGAATCGGGGAGCTCATGTTATTTCTCGTCAACTTATTCTCCGAGAAACGAGGGGACTATCTGTATAAGAGTAAAATCGAGCTCATGGTGCACCCCGGCCTCCGACAAGATAAGCCAGGTTCGAGACATGATGGCAAGGGGCCGACATCGAAGCGAAAGTCTCGTCGAATCAGAATCCGAGGGCATGACGCCTGCCCTCGAGAATATTGGGGTCATGGTTCTGGATCGGTCCTAACCTCGAACGACTTTGAGTAACATTGTCGGACAATCAAGCATAACCAACAGAAGGCCGAAATATTTGTGACCCGCCGGATATTACGGTGGGGATCTCGACATGTATCGATAAGGAACTGGCAGTCAGTTAATCAAAAGATTTTTTACCTTTTATTTAGTAAAGTAGGACTCCCCTACTATATAAAGGGGGTCTGATAATTCATGAAATAGATTGCAACATGCATTCTAAAATAATATATTATTATTTTCTCCGTTATTAGCTCTTTTTTCTTGTTCATCAATGTTGGTCATTGCAAGCCCGGATCGAGGGTGAATATTTCACTAAGGCTGGAATTATCCTCCTCGTGTAGTTTGAATTTATTTCATCTTTGTTTGTTCAATCTAACTTAATTTATCGCTTTGTATCAAATTAATCTGTGTATCCTTAAAACCACTTACAAATTTAATTGTTATCCGATTCTTTGGGTAAACAACAATACAATACAATACGATACATTATAAAATAATATGTAACAACCATTCAAGACAAGCCGTTAAGGTGTGCCATATAGAGCAATTGGGCGTATAGGGAAAACGTGAATTTCTATGAAATTATTTTGATAGTAAAAACAATCTATCTATATTATATTAAAAGAAAAGTAGTGAAGCATGAGGTTAAGCCAAGTGGCAAGCTAAAAAAAAGCCACTTGGCAATTTTAAGACAACATTAAAAATTTGAATTATAAATGAAAACATTATTAATGGAAGTAGTAGTTCAATAAGAATTATTTTTTAATTATGATACAAATCTCTATTAGTAGTATAATTTAGTTAACATTTTTTTGTATAATTATGGTAGGGGTGAAATAAATTATGGTAGGTGCGAAATAAATTATGGTAGGGGCGAATTTTAATTAATTGATCAAGCTTTGTAACTGACTTTATTTTGGTACAATATACATTACTGTAGGTATCTTTAATTAAAATTTTATGTATAATTTAGTTATGGTAGGTATCCTTTTTTGAGAATAAATCAATTAAATTTTCGTTTTGTATTTTAGACATTAATTTTAAGTTGAAATAGTAATTCTTTATTTAGTACAAACTTTGTATCTGACCTTATTTGGGTGCAGTATACATTACTTTAGGTATCTTTAATTAAAATTTTGTGTATAATTCAATTATGGTATGTATCTTTTATTGAGAAAGAATTAATTAAATTTTTATTTTGTATCTTACACATTAATTTAAAGTTGGAATAATAATTTTTTATTTAGTACAAGCTTTGTATCTGACCTTATTTGCGAACAATATACATTACTATAGATATCTTTAATTAAATTCTGTGTATAATTCAATTATGATAGGAAAAATAATTAAATAGTAATATATATAGAGGTTATATTAATATTGACAATTTTGACAATAAATATTTTATACATAAATTAATATTTCTTAAAATAATAGTGAAAATATTGTTGCAACAATTAGAGTTTTTACGATTAATATTTGAATTGAGTATTGCTAGGTTAAGTTTGAAAGTATAAGATGATTTTTGGAAATGTGGTCCAATAGAGAAAATAGAAGAATAATATATATTTGAATTTGAGATGAGACTTTTTTTTTAATATGATAAGAAAATTTATATTTAAGAATATGAGCAATAGAGTCAAAGTTACTTTTGAAATAATTTTTATTTATTATTTGTATTATATTAAAATGAATGTGATAAATGTGGATATTAACTTCAACTAAACTAATAAAAAGCATATGACAACATTAACAATATTAAGTATTGAATATACAATAGTAAAATGAGAAACAAACAGAGAAAAATCAAAATTTCTATCATAAAGAACAAAAAAGGATAAAACTTATTTAAATTTGATATAAAAAAGTTTTTTTTAAGTATGATAAAAAATGGCCATGATGTGGATAAGGCCACATAACTGAAGTTTAATAGATTAAAAAAATCAAAATATTAATAAATTAGAGATAATGTGAGGTTATTTATACTAAGAATTAGTTTAAAAAATAAAATAAAGTAAATATATAATGCTTACAAATATTATTAATAAATTTAAACAATTTAACAATTTTGGGTATTAATTTTAAATAAAATAAATATTTATTTCAAGATTAAAAAATCATACATCGATTTATATAATAATATTAAAGGATATAAATAGATTATGATATAAAATAAAGAGGCATGTTAATGAAAGCCACATAAGAAAATAAAATACTATATATAAGGTCACTTAATAGCAATAATCAAAAATTTTAAAATATTTAATATTATAAATGAAAGGGAAAGACAATTTGAACTTGAGATTTAGATTAAAATTACGGTGAAACGCTCAAACCATGGATAGGACTAAAAAATTAAAGTTTTACTAGATAAAAAACTAAAAATTGGATAACAAATTAAAACTAAGTAAATACAAAATAAATATCTCATGTGGGTAATTTTATGAACGAAAATTAAAGTCTATTTGTATCCTAACGTTAAAAGAGAAAGAAAATTTAATTACACGTGATACAAAAAATAATTATAAGAAAATTCAATAGATTTAAAATATAATAATAAAAAAATTATCTATTAATATTTTAAACTAATTTAAAGTTATAACTTAAAATAAAATGTGATATTATCTATTTTGTTTATTGGTAAAATATTAATGTAAAAAACTAATTAAAAATTCATAGTAGGGAAGAGGATGTATAAAGAGGAAAATAGAGATAGTGTGAGAATATTTATACTTTGAATTAATTAAGTATAAGTATATTAAATAATTAAATAATACTCAAAAATATTATTGAAAGATTTAAATGAAAATAGAGTTCCAAGTAAGAGGATAAAAGTACAAAAATAAATTAATTAGGAATAAAAATTTTATATTTATATATGTTTATCAAAGGGGTAATAAGCAAGAAATCAAGTCAATTGGTAAGCTAATAAAAGATCACATGAATATAACATTATTAAGTAATAGATAATACAATAACTATAAGCAAAGATTAAAGAGAGGGTTGTTTTGGGTGAAAATATAGAAGGATAAGACTTATTCGAATTTGTGGTGAAACATAAAGTGGTAGTAAGAATTTTGTTAAATAATATTCTCAAACAAGACATATCACAAACGTGATATGTTTAGTATTACGACAAAATAAAATACAAGTACTAAATCAAGGAGTTAGATTGTTACAGATATAAAATAAAAATATAAATAAAAAGAAACATGTTATCTGGAAGTTTTGAATTTTAAGGTAATTCCAATAACTCAAATTCTAATTTGATATTTGTGTTCGCGCATTGCGCGGGTACTAATACTAGTATTATATTAAAAAACGAGTAGTGAAGCATGAGGTTAAGCCAAGTGGCGTATTGAGAAAATGACACTTGGCACATTTAAGACATAATCTAGAAAATAAATCTAATCTATATATCTATATATCTATATCTATATCTATATCTATATCTATATCTATATCTATATTTATATCCAATCATCAATTTTCCTTATATATTAGCTTAAACCATGGAAGTGAAAAACAATTAAAAATTCATAATAATAAAATAATAAAAATATTAGAAAGATGTAGATTGGGATAACTATGACTATTTGTACTCTGGGCAAGTTAAAATATAAATAAAGTAAATAAATTTATTTAAGATATTAAGGATTGATGACTTTAAAAATTGAAAAAAATTCAAGTAGCACATTTTTTTTACATAAAATACAAAAAATATTTAAAAAGTCACTTGGCTTAACATTATGTAAAGTTAATATGTATTAGTTTTAAAAAGATATTAATTAATATTATTTAAAGTTAATACGTACTCACTATTTTGGTGGTGGATTTGATTGGAGAAATAAAGAAAAAACCCACATTCAAAGGGAATGATTATCGATATTTATGATAAATAATATTGATAATTTTTATTAGATTCTTTAATTAGTATATTGATTTCTTAACGAAAAATGAACCTCACCAATACCACAATTACAGGGCAATTGAAAAGCTAATTGTATTTATCAATATTTAGCTCCTAACAGGCTTTTAAATCTTAACAATGCCTTAATTATAGGGCAATTCAAACTCAATAATATTTTTTTTGACCGTTTCTTAACCAAATATCCCATTTAATTTGAATTCGAATGGGAACATAATTATCATGCAAAATTTATACATAAACTAAAAGTGTGTGTGTAATTACGTTACCATAAAGGACTAATATTATATGACAAAGAATATTCATATAATATTATTCCTTATGTAGAAATTAGGATATTTACAGTTTAAATATTACCATATAAGGGATAATATTATATGCCAAACAATATTCGTGTCTCAAAAAAAAAAGATATATTAAATTATTAACTAAAATAAAGTTTATACTTTGAATTTAAAGCTAATCATACTTATTTGTAATTAGCATTTAGTATGCCTTTAAACATTAGCAGTACCATAATTATAGGGCAATTCAAACACAATGACATATTTTTTTAGAATTATTTCTTAGCCGTTTGTTTAAATTAGAATGGAAAGGTAAATATCATTTAAAATTTATACATAACTATATATGGATATATGGGTCTAAAATTATCATAAAGAAATAACATTATAAGGCAAAGAATATTCATATAATATTATTCCTTATATGAAAATTAGAATATTGCAATTCAAATATATTACCATATAAAAGATAATATTTTATGCCAAACAATATTCATGGTTTATCTCATATTTCATTAATTGATATATTCATTTCTTAACATGAAAATAAAGTATAAATTTTTATTTAAAAGCTAATTATATTTATCCATATTTGGCACTTATTATGCTTTTAAACCTTACCGATAGCGTAACTAAAGGGCCATTCAAACTCAATAATATCTTTTTTAAAACTAATTGTTTCTTAACCAATTATTATTATTTAAATAAAAATTGAAAGAAAGAAAAGTTAAATTCGATTGGGAAGGTAAATTTCACTCAAAACTTAATATGTGAAAATATATAGATATGTGAGTCTAAATTTTAATTGAGATAATCTGGTGGTACATATATAAAACTTTAGTAAATTATTTGAATTCAAAGGTAAAATTTTAGTAAGTTCGTATTGAAATTCAAAAAATATAATAATTATTGCTACATAAAAAAATTAAGATTATATGTGCCTTAGATCTAAGGTAATTAAATCTGCATATTTACTTCATTTATTACTTTTAATTTGTTTACATTTGAAGACAAATATTAATATGGAAAGATTAATTCATATTTTAAGTTTCACATTTAATACATGGAAGTGAATAATTGATTGATAATCAAACGATATATATAGTAAAATAATATTGTGATTAAGATTCACTCAACATAAGCCTAGGCAGAATACTATATATTCGGATTCTAACCCTGCAATTCTATACGAACCTTCAGGTTAGTCTCTCAATTTATTTTTTTACTCTGAATGATTTATGTTAATAAAATTATGATCTCTTCGAACTAATTTAATATTTGAAAAGCTTTTTGGTTAGACTAATACATTCTATGCTTTTATAGTTTTGTACTAGCAAATAGTACAAGTAATATTTGTTTGTCAAGCCATGTAGTTGCGATGAGCTTATATGGCCTGCAACTGCGAAGGTATGGTTTGAGAAAACCGTTATTTTGTTTTGGTGTATCGTTTGTTCAATCTATTAGAATAAGTTATTGGTCTCCTACAAATTCTACTATCAAAAAGAAATAAAGTTCTATTAGAAGGGCTCCTTTAATCCTATTTTACTTATAGTAATTTTAATTTAAAGTCGTAACTTATTTTTTCCCCATTTTTTTTGGTTTTACTATTATTATTTTGTTGTGCTTTACAATTAATATTACATTTGTTTTTTTGTTGTAGATGTAACTAAGGAAGCTGAAGATCCATAAATATGATGTATAGAAATATTTCACAAATACAAAATGAACAAGTGTGATAGGGAACTTGAAATACAAAAGGAAGTTTTACTAGGTTATCAAGGTATATATTCATAATTGATTAAACTTATTATTATTATTATTATTATTATTATTATTATTATTATTATTATTATTATTATTATTATTATTATTATTATTTGTATTTAACATTACATTTGTCTTTTGTCACAAATGTATCTGAGGAAGCTGAGGTTTTCATAAATACGATGCATACAAGTATCTCACAAATGCGAAATAATAGTTGAAAAATGAACAAGTACGATGGAGAACCGAAATATATAAAGGAGTTTTACCAAATCACCCGTTTAAGGATTGACCAAATATATTATGAATGTACAAGAATTCTTTTTTTGGCATTATCCATTCTCAAGAGCACTACGCAAATTTAAAATTATTTGTGTTATTATTTTGTTTGCAATTTTTTTCTTTGGTATACTAACTTTCATTTTATTTTTGGTGATACATGACTATTATGATTACATGTATGTCTTTGTTTTTATATATAGATAGATATATAGATCAACATTTTCAAAATATTTGTATTTATTGATTTAATATATGCAACGAAAACTAATAAATAATAAATATCAATAACAATTAAAAGAAGAAAAATAGAAGCCAAGATTGAATACAATTGAAGCATATGTGATATAAAGTTTTAACTATGCTTATTGGCACGTTGAATACAATTGAAACATGAAAATTACTTTTGAAAGTTTGGATATTTTACTGGCACGTTGACAAAAAAATAGAGGGTGAAGATGTGATTATTCATTATATATTATATCGTGATTCTAATAGAATAAGTGTTTTAACTATTTGAGCTAACAGTTATAACATAAACTAATGGTGAAATAGCCACACAAACAAAATAATAAAACAGTATATCGAAACTACAAAAACATGTGAAAAGTTTTGATTGCGTGAAAAAGTTCTCATTATGAATGATAATGTAAATTAAAATGATGGTATAAAAATAATAACAAATTGGTGCTATACATACATACATATATATATATATATATATATATATATAAATCTCTGTTATGAAAAGGGAGAAAATATTAGCAAATATAAATTCATAATTTTTTATTCTTGGCCCACAACTTCAGACTAATATTTGTTGCAAGTAGAATTTAGTGTGAAAATAATAAATATTTCTCCGCGCATCGTGCAGGCATATATACTAGTTCTAGTTAGCAAAAACTTCACGAGCATTTGCCTATGGCCGAGTTAGTGTTTAAGAAAGATTGATTTATTGTAGATTATTTTTTATTTAAATAGTGTCAAGTTCAAAAATAAAAGTCAGAAATAAAAGGAAAAAGATATCAAACATAAAGCATATAATTGTGAAATTGATATAAAGGAGGAGGTCAAGGGATTAAGCTAAAATGAGGTTTTGAGGAGTCAAAATATAGCAAAAGCTTTCACACCGTAAGGTTTTTGCATGCAATTCTCTTCAAGTTCTACCCAGTAGTGCAGGTTTTGTATTTCTTTAAAAAAACGTTTAATATATATATATATATTTTTTTTTTGAAATTCGTACTCATTATTTAGCCCGATATAGTTACAATAATGTTACACGACATGAACCTTAGTTTAATGACAAATGTAACATAATTTGAATATTGTGTCATCGTATATTGAGGTATTCGATTAATTAATTTATCAACTTGAAACTGGTCGGGCTTCAATTCCGAAGTTTAGATAGCGTTTGGCCATAGATTTCAAATTTGTTTTGAAAAATCTGATTTGGGTGAAGTTTAGTTTGAAGATGAAAATGTGTTTGGACATACGTTTTCAAAATATATTTTCCAACTTAATTTTGGAAAAACATGTATATAATCCTAAATTTTGGGATTTTGGCCCAAAATCAGCAATTGGGGTAATTTTGAAATTTGGGGTTTTCCCAAAATATGAACAAAATTTATGGCCAAACATGAGTTTTGAAAATAAATCCCAAATTTATTTTGGGAAAACTCATGGCCAAACAGGGCCTTAGTCAACGCTTGCCTTTTTATTTTACAAATTATAAAATGAAACTTTTATCAACTTTACTATTGATTAATAGCAATATTCTATCAAACTATGGAGGAGAATACAGATCTTATGCATAATAATCACAAGCTGTCATTATTCTTATTTTTCTTCCTATTTGCTTCTTTTAACCATATCATGCTTGGCAATTTATTCTTTAGCATCGTACAAGTGATTATTTAAAGCAGACTTGTTTGCATTTGTTAGGTCGAGCAGTAAAATTATTGGCAGCCAAAAAGAGGTAATTAAACAATCATTATACAGTATGTTTATATTCTTTAATTAAGCTTAGGGAAATAGAAGATCGTCCAATTTGGATTTAAGATATTGCAAGGAACGAACCTTTCTTCCAGCCCTAACTACTGACTATATGATTAAAACAAAACCAAATCAAATTTTGTTAGTTTTAAAATTAAAAGTTAAAGCCAAATCAAATTAGAAAAAAAGTGTATATATATATATATATATATATATATATATATATATATTCGAACATGCAGTTTTGATATAGACCAACTAGTCATGATGTTACGTGAAATGAACCTTGGTTTGATGAATTAAGTTAGTTGTATGTGTAACAAGATATTAATTATGTATGTTAGTCATATATTTGAGGTACTCTTTCAATTATTTGAACAACGTGAAACAAGGGAGGGTTTCAATTCGTTTTTTATAAAAAAATATAAATTACAAGGGGAAAGGAGAAATGAAAGAAGAAATTACAAAAAAAGAAATTGAACACACAACAAAGTGAAGTTCAGATAGCCGATCAACTGAATACCTAAGATCATTCTCAATTCTGAAGTTCATAATAGTGAACAATTTTTTTATCCGATAAATTATAAAAGGTACATTATATCAACTTTACTTACTCCAATTAAATAAATAAAAAGCAGGAGATTTTTATCAACTTTGGAGGAAAATACAGTTTTTTTTTTTGCACGACCATCACAAGCTGTTCGTATTATCTCATTTTTATTATTATTATTATTATTATTGGTTCCAATTTTTCTTCTTGCCTATTTGCTTCTTTTAACCTTATCATGTTTGACTTCTTATTCTTTGTCACTGCATAATTAATTATTTAAGGCATTACTTGTTTCTATTTGTTAGGTCAGACAGTAAGGTGTGACGTGTCTTCTTATGAAAATCAACTCTCAAAAGGAGGCAATTAATATATAATGATTGTAAAGCAAGTTTATATTCTTTAAACTCCAAGAAATAAAACATCACCCAATTTGGATTTACTAAATGGTAGGAGTATCTCTTTATTCTTCACATCACTCTCTTAGATTCTAATACCTAATGCTAATTACCCACTAAAACTTTGGACTGAGAATAAGAATCTGTTCTAGCTTTTATAGTGGATTAAATTGTTGAAGGGATAAAAAAAAAAGGAATATATTCTACCTTTATGAGCACAATTTCTACGGTATATAAATTCTTTTTAATAATCTACTTAGGAATTGTGTGCCATTTTTAATTTTTTTCTTTTTAGCATATATATAAAGTGGTAACACAAAGTCACTTTACTCAACTCTTTAATCAGTGTATAGCATCTATATATATTATATAAATATATTGTCTGCGCATTGTTTACTGCAACAAAGACGACCCAAAATTAATCCTTGTATTTTTTTTTATTTTTTTTTGGTTCTTTCATCTTCTGGAAGGATATGGGTAGAATTGATTAATTGATTGTAGATTTGTCGTGAAATAATTTTAAAATGAGAGTGTCATCCAGCAAGTAAATTCTTCTCCACTCTTAGTGGCACTTGGATTAATTTGGTTTTGTTAGTTAAAAAACAATGTTCTCAAAAGTAAATTCTTGAAAAGAATGTATGATTGGATAACCTTTTACGGAAATGGTTTCAGAGACGACATGTAATAATAAAACAGAAAATGATGAATTATGATAATGTTTCTGTCTAGGTTAACTTCTATTTCATCAACAATAATAACTACGCCTTTATCACTAAGTAATTTAGTGTTAACTATATGAATTTTTATTAGCCATACCATTTCATTTTAACTCATCTTAGACTAGAAGCGGACCCAGAATTCAACGGTCGCGGGAATACAATCGATGATATTCAATATAAATTTATCATTGCTCATAAAAATTAGTACGAGAACTTATGCTAATATCTTACTGTCTTTTGGAGATATTTGCAAGTATATATAAACAGTGGCGGAGCCACATGTACCAAAAAGGTGTCAACCAATACCCCTTCACCTAAAAATTACATTGTATAGCTAGGTAATTGTTTTTAAAATATATATACACATTATATAATGATACTTCTTGACTTTTTGGTGAGTTTATTTCTCTGTATTTTGACTTTCATTAATGAAAATTCTGACTACGCTATTATATATAGAGATCTTGCCAAAATTTTCGAATGCCAGTGAACACTCTCCCTACCGTCACTCATATTATACCGACTATTTAAATCCAAAGTGAAAATACTAACCAATAGATTTTTTTTCGTCGGCCAGTATGTTTTTTCTTAGAAAAAATATGGCGACTTCTCGTCATTCCTGCGAGAGACAATTATTGGTACCATCAAAAATTGCGGTCGAAGGAATATGATCCTTCTGCTCCTCGGACTTGTTGGTCATAGATTTTGTCAAAATTTATTTGTATTTTTTTAACAAATACACATTTGTTCATAATTTTATCTATATGTTGGCAAATTAAATAATACGGTCTAGCCAGTTTTCGAACTGGTCATTCAAAAATAGTCGGTGTTTATCAAGTCAATAAAAAATAGCCATTATTTTGCTGCAACAAAGACCGGTCCAACATAATATACTGAAGTTCATTGCACCTGTGTATGAACTTCCGGCATATTATGCTGGACCGGTATATTATACTGGAGTTCCAGTATAATATATTGGAACTCCAGTATATTATGCTGGAGTATTTTCCCGGATTTGAATAGTATTTTCGTTCAGATTTATCTTTACATGAAAAGTAGCTAAATTTCGATTTACTTTTGAAACTGAGCTATTTTTGAACGATCACTTGTAAATCTGACTATGTTTGAACTTCTCCCCCTAAATCCCAAAACCAGCTCAAGAGTTGGTTTTGGCCCGAAATATTGCAATTACATTCTTTTAAAATTGCTCAAACTTTTGTATTTTATAAAAGAGCACATTATTTATTGTTTTGTAACAATACTATTTCGTCTTCTCGGTCATCTAATAGTGTATTATGTAGTACATTATAAAAATGATAATTTTGTACCATATTTATTTATGTTCATGACATAATTTCTAATAATATAATGAATGTCATTAATGAAGATACTATTAAATTTGTGATATCTTTTAAAATTTGTGAGTATAAATAATGTTTCATGTTTTTCCCAAAAAGGAAAAAAAATGAAATATGTTTTGAAAATTGATATTCAAAAATATTTTCATTTTTAAATAAAACTTCACCCAAATTAAAAATTTTAAAATAAATTTAAGAATTTACGGCGAAACTCTAACTTAGAGGTTTCGTTTTCGAATATGGAGAACGAATAAAAAATTGTAAGGGGAAGAGAAAATGAAATCTCGGCGATGAAATACAGAAAAGTGGGCCACAATGAAAAAGGAAGGTGAGATTGGTTGGATACAAAAGAAGAGAACAAAAAGAGTGGACTTTTTACGCAACGCCAAATCGGAGTCAGAGGGGAAAAGGTTGTCTGTTAGGCAAAAGACACAGACAGCCTTTGCGATGGGCCCATTTTTCAGAATCAGTCCTCGAAAAAGCACAATATCCCCCCCCCCCATTCATATCTTATTCTATCCATGGGCTTAAAGCAAATTGTGGCCCACAACTATTTTACCTCTGCCTAATCTAATAGCATGTTTGGTCAAGTTTATTTTTGGCTAAAAATACTTTTTTTTTTTTTGCCAAAAGCACTTTTGACCTCAATTTAAGGTGTTTGACCAAGCTTCTCGAAAGGTAAAAAATGCTTTTGAGGAGAAACAGAAGCAGAAAAAAATAGCTCATCTCCAAAAGCACTTTTTTGAGAAGCACTTTTGAGAAAAACACACTTAGAAGTAAATTTTTAAAGCTTGACCAAACACTAATTACTGCTCAGGAGTGCTTTTTAAACTAATTAGTCAAACACAAACTGCTTCTCACCAAAAGTATTTTTGAGAAAAGCACTTTTGAATAAAAGCACTTCTCAAAATAAGATGATTTTTGCAGTTTGGCCAAACGGGCTATAAGTAGGCATTTGGCCATAAGAATCGTAAAATTTGGGGGAAAATGATGATAAAAAAAAACTTAAGTGAAAACGTTATTTAAAAATTAGAATTGTGTTTGGACATGAATATAATTTTAAATAGTTTTTAATTTTTTATGAGTGATCAAAATGAAAATTTTGAAAAATAGTTTTTTCGAGCTTTTCAAATTTTCGAAAATATCCGAAATTCATCTTCAAGTGAAAATTTCATGGCTAAACACTAATTTCGAAAAAAGTAAAAAAATATTTAATGGCTAAACGGGACTAAATTACTATTATGTCCTCATATTTATCATCACCTGTTTTATCCATGGGTTTTCGATGGAAATATACCTTTTTCCTGATTTCTAATTGATAAAAACTTCTGTTTTCGTATCAAATAAGTTGATATCAATTATATAAATTCGTATGAACTAGGTTTTTTAATTTAAAGTTCGAAATCATATTATAACTAGAATTCCATCTATTTAATTCGTCTAAAAATATAATTTACTTTTAAAAATACTAAGTAATTTGTTTCTTACAACAATTCTAAAAATTCTATACGTAACAGTTGATACATAAGAGGATCATGGGATCGAAAAAAGAATTAAGGACATTGAGATTTGTACCACAATTTGTGTGATAGAATTTTATTGATATCACTAGACTATAAGATTGATTTACAAGCCAATGCTTATCAAACTTTACGTAACTAATGATTAATCCAAATCAAGAATTAAACAACAACAATATATCCAGTATTATCCTACATTGTGGGGTCTGAGAAGGATAGTGTGTATGCAGATCTTACCCCTATCCTTGTAAGGATAGAGAAGTTGTTTCCAATAGACCCTCGCCACATTAATGAAAATATAGACAAGAAGGGACAACACCAAAAACCTATATAAAAGCAAAATAAAAACAACAAGATAGTAAGGTGATCAATAATGAAAGAAAACATTATAAAAATCTACTACCAACAGAAAGGGAGACTGTGCGCCCATACTACTGTTATGAACTCTCCATACTACCTACCCTACTACCCTAATCCTCGACCTCCATACCTTCCTATCAAGGGTCATGTCCTTGGTCAGCTGAAGTTGCGGCTTGTCTTGCTTAATCACCTCTCCCCACCTCTTCTTCGGCCTACCTCTACCTCTCCGTAGGTCCTCCAATGTCAATCTCTCACACCTCCTCACTGGGACGTATGTGCTACTCCTCCTCACATGAGCAAACTACCTAACCCGCGCTTCCCGCATCTTGCCCTCAATAGGGGTCATACCGACCTTGTCCCGAATAACCTTGATAACTAGAGAATTTGATGCATTTTACGCTCCTTCTTGCTTAAGTTTTGATTAGAAATGTGTATAAAATAGCTCCAAAGGCTCACAAGTTGTGCTTGATTGCAGGTTTGATCAACAAGGTGACAAAGTGTCAAAAACCAGCTCAAAAAGGAGTGAAACTTGCACAAGTACCAAGACAAGACAAAGCTCAGTCAAACAGGGCCAGTGCAGTCGCACACCATTCAGTGCGGTCCGCACAAGTGAAGTTCAGAGAGGTTGCCTTTTAGGCCAAAAGGCAATGCGGACGCAAAAGAGTTTTGTGCGGTCCGCATTGAGTTCACCGCGGCCGCACACGATTTCATGCGGTCCGCGGAGCCAATGTTCAGAAAGGTGGTGTTTTGGAGGTTGGCTCTCAATGCGGTCCGCGGTCCTTTTTGTGCGGACCACAATGGAAGCCACTGCGACTGCACTCGATTTCGTGCGGTCCATATTGCCCAAGTTCATAGAGCTAATTATTCAAGCCCAAAGCCTTAGTGCGACCGCACTCGATTTTGTGCGGTCCGCATTAGCCCCGCAGAAGTATTTTTGTCCAAGATTTTCAGCTTAGTATAAATAGATTCTTTTCCCATTTTTAAGTCATCAAATAGTTTTGTACTGAGAGCTGCGCTCGTGACTTCGTCCCTCTTACTTATTTTAAGTAATTTTAGCTTAATTTCAACATTGAATCTTCAAGTTTAACTTAGCAATTAATTATTATGAGTTTTTCTTCATCTATTTCTTTGTTTTCTTCTCTAATTATGAGTAGCTAGACCCATTAGCTAGAGTTGTGGCTCAACCCTAGTATGGGTAATTGATGTGTATTGTGTTTTGATGCTTGATTGTCTATGGGTGTTTGATATTTGGGCTAATTTAGGATTTTAATTGTGAATTAGTGGTTGTAAACACTAGTTTATGCCTAGTAGACTTTGGCTCTTCTTGAGAAAGAGAGCTTAAGTCCATAAAATTAGTCCAACAAGGAATTGAGACGTACTCAAGAGATTGATAGCCCCAATTAAAGGGTTAAACCTAGAGATAGTAATACTCAACTTGAACCTTGATTGCTTGCACAAATTTGCATACCCAATTGGTCTTGAGAAAGTCAATTCGGGTAAAATCACTCGAACTACCGAGAGGTGTAGAGTGAGTAGAATCGTGCAATAGTTATACCATACTCCCCAACTGTGACAGTCTAGCTTTAGACTCAAGAATCCGTCAATTGACCACCTAGGTGAAAGTCACTACGCTAGTGCCTTTTAATCATTTGAACAACTCGCAATAGTTTAACCTTAGCTTTATTTAGTTTAATTGAGCATTGTAGTTTTATAAAATTAGAATTATAACTCAAACAAAAAATGTGTAGAAGTACAATTAAGAGAAAATACACAACTCAACTTTATATAGACACCCGACTCCAATATCTAGCTCCCTGTGGAAATCGATCCCGACCTTAATCGAGTAAAAGCTGCTTCGACCTCTCTCGCTACTCAATAGTAATGCAGGGTTGGCCACGATCACTTTTTGGCTTTGTTGCCAGGGAGCTAACAGTTTTGGCTATCTATCTAAATAGTTTTGTGTATTGTTCTTCTTTCCTTCTGTGTTACTAATTTGTTTATGTCACAACTTCAGGTACAAAATGGCAGCAATCTTAAACAATGCACCTCATGGAGATCTTGCGCCGGGGGAGGAAGTAGATGACAATGTTGAAGATGAGGTCCCTATTGTGCCTCAAGGACAAAGGAGAGGCCGCCAGGCCAATGATAATATTTCAGATCCTCCCCCGACACCTCCAAGAGTGGCTCCTCGAGTGCTTTCAAACCAAGGCTATACAAGTGAAATTGTCCCACCCCGATTTGAGCGGGAAATTTTCAAATTACCAATGTGATGCTGACATTGCTAGAGCAGCGTGGGTATTTCACGGATGTTGCCACTCAAAATGCTTACAAACATCTCAAGGGGTTCGTGGATACCTGTTGGGGGAGCAAGCAAACTAATGTGTCTGAAGATGCACTTCAGTTGAGGCTCTTCCCATTCTCACTCAGAGGGAAGACAATGGATTGACTCGAGAGACTTCCCAACCATTCCATCACTACTTGGTATGAGTTGGCGTACAAGTTCATTGAAAAAATTTTCTCACCAGGGCATATGGCAACATTGAGAGATGAGATCGTGGCTTTCAAGCAAGAGCCCACGAAAACTTTGCATGAGATTTGAGAGCGTTATGGAACAATGGTGAAGGAATACCCCAACAATGATATGACTGAGACGATGATCCAACAGACTTTCTACCAGGGCATTGTCACACCTCCTTTTTGCGCGCCCTCCCCGAAGGGTTAAATGCGCGGGTGGAGTTTTTCCAATTTAAGTGACAATATTAGAAATGGGATTATTTATTTAATTCAGAGTCGCCACTTGGGAAAGGTTTGGCTTTTGGTGTCCCAAGTCACCGGTTTATCTTGAATCCCAAATCGAGGAAATTTTCGACTTTTCCAAATGAAGTCTGCGAACCAGAAATTCTAAGTAAGGAATTCTGTTGACCCGAGGGAAGGTGTTAGGCACCCTCGAATCCCGTGGTTCTAGCACGGTCGCTTAAATTGTTATAATGGCTAAATATCTGATTTAAATACAGGTTGTGACTTATGTGCTTTTATTAAGTTTAAACCGCTTTTATTATTATCATTTATTTTATAGAATTGCAACGTCGTGAAAATGCATCTCGAACCACGTCACAATCAATGCACCCGTAGTTGTTAACACATTTTTGACTCCGTTGAGACTTGGATTTGGGTCACATCAATGTGCACCCGATTTTTAAGAATATAATTTACTTAAAAGTCGCGCCTAAAGAAATCTGAACGCATTATTGATCTTTGGGGAAGGCAGTGGAATTCACTAAACAGTCCGTCCCAAATTCTAAGTATTTATCATGATCAATTATTGAGGGCCCCGCAATTTGCATTTTTATTCGGCGAGGCTCGTCTCATTATTTTAGAAAGGCACCCTACAGTGGCTACATTTCTACTGCGTTTATCTTTAAAGAGAAAGGCGATGCCAAACTTTACTTGTTTGAACAAATACAGACTGAATCCTTATTATGTTTGCCGAACCTAAACTTGTTTGATTACCTGATTGATTGTTCATGAGGTGAGAGTTGCCTCATGCTTTGTCTTCATCGAGTGAATACGCTTATTAATTTGCTAAGTGAGATTGCAACAAACTAACAACATATATTGAGTTATGTTTAACGACCTCCAAGTTCCATTTTAGCACTCTAACCTATTTGAAATTGATAAACGAAATCGGCTGTTTATTAGGAAAATTACTACTAAATGAACTCGAAATGACTATTAGTTTCTCCCAACAATCATCACATTATTTCGAAACAAAGAATCTATACCGAAACCCGATATCGAACTTATATTGGAGCACATAATCTGACAGGAAAAGCTGGCCTTCATAGCCAACTCTTAATGTGACTGCATGAGGGTTTGTTTGGGATACATTTATCCCGGACTTAATACCATAGATTTGTCAATTCAGAGGTCTGTGTAAAATACATACAAGTGCTTACCATGGCTCTATGTTATACAGTCATAACTAAACCAAACAAGTGTTATACTGAACTGAATGTATACTAAATCAAACATGCTGTCTAAGTCATACTGTCATTACTGTTGAGCCATGCTATCTAACAGTTCACTTTAAACAGAATGTATGCTAGTTTATACAGAATATTTGCAGTTTGCAGTAAAAATACAGGCCCAACTAACATTCGAACTATCTTTTACACCAATGCTATAATATAAACTGATATTCATTTCTCTATTATCTGCTTCAACTTCAAACTTTCAACAATACATGGTTCAAAGGTTGTGTACCTGGGAATATTTGCAATTGAAGAAGAGGGCAATCAGTAGAGTACAATGATAACAGAATGCAGCAGCAATCACAGCACTATCAGTAGCAATAGGGCAGAATAGCAGCAGGCAAAGCAATACAGCAAGAAACAGGCTCGAGTGAAGAATTGCGACTATGGCCAATAGAAAGCAAAAGCCAAATAACAGCCACACCCAGTGGAGTAGAATCAGAACTCCAGACAGACCAAATCAGTAGTAAACCAATGAAAAACACTCGATTAATAGACACAAACTGGACTTTCCAAGAATCAGAACTGATTTGAACAATTTGAACCACTGAAACCCAATAATAATAGGAGGAAAAAGTTTCTGATTGTTGGTTGTATACCTTCTATCTCTTCACCTCTCTCTATCTATGTTTTCCTAAAATCAGCCCTATCCTTTCTCTGTGTATATCTATTTGTATGTATTTCAGCTCTCAAGGTCCAGTGTCTGTATATCTTCCTTTCTCTTTCAAAGAATTCCTCACAGTCTCCTTCTTTTTTTCTTTTTCCCTCCAGGTTCAGTCTGCCTCTGTATATCCCAGGTCCTCCTCTTTATAAGCCTAAACACTAACCCTTTTTAACAGCCTGTTTTAGAATATCCCAGTACCCCTCCCATGTGCCTTCCATTTTCAATTCCAACTTTAGCTAATTAAATATTAAACCCCATTCACATTCCCTGGCAGATTCAACTTTTCCATTTTATTAACTAAAAGCAAGTATGGGGAGTAGAATATATCTGACAGCATATGCTGTCAAACCATTTGAAATTGAAAACCCTTTTATGCAGGAAAACAGGCTGTGCACAATGCACATGCTGTGCACATGCCACCAACTCAGATTTCAGTTACAGACCAAGCCTTAGGTTTCTGAAATCATATTCACGACTATAAGTAACAGGACTTGGTTCTTAATTGATTTAGGCAAATGTTCAACAGAAGCAAGTTGATTTGTTATTGTTCGGACAGTTGAAACTAATTGACGACACATGTCGACTCGACTATATTAGCATTAACATACACAATCGTAGCCAAAAATCAAACATTTAAACAGTATCGATACATGGTTTGAATTATACCGACTAAGCAGAAATGCACTCGAGGAGTTAACTAGTCAGTCCAAACTCGAAACACAACCCATACATATGCCTTATCAGAATAGGAGGGGGGGATTTAGACAAACACAGAGGTTTAAGTGAAGTGGACAAACAAAAGTTGATAAAATCAAAACAAATATGAACAGGCTTTTAAACAATCACACGGACTAAAACAAATAAAGGAAAGAAAGCAGACTTACCTTAAAACTTGAAAGTTAACAGTTTGAACTCGGATTTGGACAAACTTTTCTTAAGGCTGAATGGACTTTAATCGAAGTGTTTCTCAAATGAGAAACACTTCGATTAAAGTCCATCAGACCTTAACCTCTTCGGTTTGAACCGGTTTGAACCAGTGACGAGGGACCTTGTGGTTTCAAAACTCAGATCTAATATTCGAGCTTCCCTGGTTATATTCGGACCAAACCAAGTATGGTTTGGTCACGAGGGGGGTCTGGGGGTGTCTGGTATGAGTTTAAGGCAGATCGGTGTAGATTAGGTTCCGACTCGAATCTTCAAATGAAGATTCGAGAAGGTGGGATAGGATTCGAAGTGTGTGGTTGGTAGATTTGGGTTCAGGATGTCATGGGGGTTCTATGGTGTTAGGGGCAAGGTCACCGGCGTCCGTGCCGCCGGTTTTCATGGTGAGGGGTACAGGGGCGGCTCTAGGGTTTGGGGATTATGGTGAAGACGATGAAGGCTGGGGTTTGGATAGGGGGCAGGGTAGTGTTAGGAGTTTATATAGTTAGTGAGCAAATGGATCCTGGCCGTTGGATGAGATGAGATGAAGGGCCAGGATCCTTTGGCTAAACAGGGACGACGTCGTTTCAAGGATAAAGGTTTGGGGTCGGTCCGGGTGAGACGGGTCGGGTTTGTTGGTGGGTTACGGGGGATTGATCTTGGCCGTTGATCAATCTGAGATCAACGGCCCAGATCACACTGGGCTAAAACGTCGTCGTTTGGATGTCCTGGGTATCAGGTGGTGTTGGACCGGGCAGGCCTGGGTTTTGGGTTGTTTGTTTGGGCCAATTTTGTTAAAATTGGCCCAAGTCCGGAAGGGAAGGGGTCCTTTCTTTATATTTTTTTTATTTTTTATTTATTTCCTTTTTATTTTAAAACAAAACTAAACCAAAAATCAAATTAAAATTAAATACACACTCGATACAATTATTTGCACACTAAAATATCTCAAAACAGGTAAAGTTAAACAAAAAATAAAATCACGGACGAAGATGCCTATTCATGATTTTCTATTTAACGACCGGATTACGGTTCGAATTATGCAGGACACATATATATTTTTTGAATTTTGTTTTAATAAAGTAAATAAATAAAAATGGGCCGAAGTCACAAATAAATTAACAAAGTGCCGCACAGAAATCCAAAATTTGTACAGCAGGGCCAATTATTATTTTTTATTTCCTTTTGGAGCGATTGTCGTGCGAAACAAAAATCACGTGCTCACAGCTGCCCCTCTTTGTTCGGAAACACGAAGGGTTTTCGTGCAAAGATAAAGTGAGCGTGTATGAGCGATTTTTGCCTATAGACCACTCCGTATGAAGCATGTTTTTTTTGAAAGATCTGACCGAATCTTGCTTCAAAGATTTCCTACATATCCTGGGCTAAACAGGAATCAGGTCAATGTAGTTCGGGAAGTTTTGGTAGCTGGGACTACCATGGGATTGCAATGCTTGCTGCTACTGCTGCTGCTGTTGTCACTGCTACGTTACTGACCGCCTTATTACAACCAAATGGAAATTGGAAACTGAGCTAACTACTTATGTGTATGTCAACTGCTAGTTACAAGATTCCTATCTATGATTCTTTTACGACTTGATCTTAGGTCTTAGCTGATTCTGCTTGTAGACTCCGATCTGAATCTTGATGCTTGCGAGTTGTGGTGACCTGTTTAATCTCTGGGATACTGAGTGAGACGCGATTGGTAGGGTTCAGGGCCTTAATTAAATGCTGGAGTCAATCCGCCTTCCATTTACTCCGAATCTTGGGACATTTCTTTTTCTTCTTTTCCTTTGTTGATTCCGAGCTGGGACTCAACTCGTGGGGTCATTTCGATCCATGTGGGTCGAGGTTAGACCTGCGGGAGAAAACAAACGAACGAAATTTTCCGCCCCAGTTTCACTAGGAAAATTTCGTTAATTATTCGCTAGGAAGTTCATAAAATTGATGAAAGAGGATATGCATGTTCAGTTCAGGGTTGGAGCCCTAATACCGACTAGCTGGGGAAAGGTTCAGTTTAGGGTTAAAAACCCTAATGCTGACTAAAAGGAAAATTCAGTTTAGGGTTTAAAACCCTAATGCTGATTGCATGGAAGAGCTCAGTTTAGAGTTTAAAACTCTAATGCTGGCTGAAAGGGAAAAGTTCAATTTAGGGTTTAAAACCCTAATGCTGACTAAAAGGAAAATTCAGTTTAGGGTTTAAAACCCTAATGCTGATTGCATGGAAGAGCTCAGTTTAGAGTTTAAAACTCTAATGCTGGCTGAAAGGGAAAAGTTCAGTTTAGGGTTTAAAACCCTAATGCTGACTAAAAGGAAAATTCAGTTTAGGGTTTAAAACCCTAATGCTGATTAAAAGGAAAATTCAGTTTAGGGTTTAAAACCCTAATGCTGATTGCATGGAAAAGCTCAGTTTAGAGTTTAAAACTCTAATGCTGGCTGGAAGGAAAATTCAGTTTAGGGTTTAAAACCCTAATGCTGATTGCATGGAAGAGCTCAGTTTAGAGTTTAAAACTCTAATGCTGGCTGAAAGGGAAAAGTTCAGTTTAGGGTTTAAAACCCTAATGCTGACTAAAAGGAAAATTCAGTTTAGGGTTTAAAACCCTAATGCTGATTGCATGGAAGAGCTCAGTTTAGAGTTTAAAACTCTAATGCTGGCTGAAAGGGAAAAGTTCAGTTTAGGGTTTAAAACCCTAATGCTGACTAAAAGGAAAATTCAGTTTAGGGTTTAAAACCCTAATGCTGATTGCATGGAAGAGCTCAGTTTAGAGTTTAAAACTCTAATGCTGGCTGAAAGGGAAAAGTTCAGTTTAGGGTTTAAAACCCTAATGCTGACTAAAAGGAAAATTCAGTTTAGGGTTTAAAACCCTAATGCTGATTAAAAGGAAAATTCAGTTTAGGGTTTAAAACCCTAATGCTGATTGCATGGAAAAGCTCAGTTTAGAGTTTAAAACTCTAATGCTGGCTGGAAGGAAAATTCAGTTTAGGGTTTAAAACCCTAATGCTGATTGCATGGAAGAGCTCAGTTTAGAGTTTAAAACTCTAATGCTGGCTGGAAGGGAAAAGTTCAGTTTAGGGTTTAAAACCCTAATGCTGACTAAAAGGAAAATTCAGTTTAGGGTTTCAAACCCTAATGCTGATTGCATGAAAAAGCTCAGTTTAGAGTTTAAAACTCTAATGTTGGCTGAAAGGGAAAAGTTCAGTTTAGGGTTTAAAACCCTAATGCTGACTAAAAGGAAAATTCAGTTTAGGGTTTAAAACCCTAATGCTGATTAAAAGGAAAATTCAGTTTAGGGTTTAAAACCCTAATGCTGATTGCATGGAAAAGCTCAGTTTAGAGTTTAAAACTCTAATGCTGGCTGGAAGGAAAATTCAGTTTAGGGTTTAAAACCCTAATGCTGATTGCATGGAAGAGCTCAGTTTAGAGTTTAAAACTCTAATGCTGGCTGAAAGGGAAAAGTTCAGTTTAGGGTTTAAAACCCTAATGCTGACTAAAAGGAAAATTCAGTTTAGGGTTTAAAACCCTAATGCTGATTGGCTGGGGATAAAGCTCGAGAATACTACACGATCTATTTTTGAGTTTTCTTGTTTTAATAGAAGATAAAAGGGAGTTTTGCGGGAACTTACCTTTTGAGTGAATTCCTTATTGCCAAAATGTTTCTTGTACCCGTGTACCTTCTTCTTTGGGCGACACCAGCTTCTTGCACGGTTGTCTTGGATTAACACCTGTTTCAACTTCTCAGACAAAGAACAATTGTTAGTTCGGAAATGACGGTTGGTTCGGTGACCTTGATCGTTCCCAATTGCTTCGTTGCATCTTTACTTCTGTTGCGATGTCCCGCCATTGATTTGATTCGAATGGCGAAACCTTTAGACTGCACAGGCTTGTATTTCCGGATTCTGTGATGACTTGCTTCGTAAGGCTTTTTTTTTTTTTGTGTCCCGTTTTGCTTGGAGGTTCTTAACGGGGATTTTATTGGAAGTATTTTGTGGGAATTTGTACAACAAAGGAAGCTCTGTGGGGAATATTTACAAAGTGGATTCTTTGTGTGGATTTTTGTACAATGAGGCTGGGGATTTATCTCAAAATGAGTTTCCCAGGGTTTGTTGGGGTAAGCTTGTTGGGGAATATTTACAAAAGGACTCGCTGGGGATGTGCTGATGAAATTCCAACGGGGATTTTTTTTATTTTTTTATTTTTTATACTGGGGAGACTTTGTGGGAGATTGTACAAAAGAGAAACTCTGTGGGGTTCTGTACAGGGGGAGACTCTGTGGGGATTTGTCCAAAGGTGGACTTGCTGGGGAAGATTTCAAGATTTCTCTCTTTTTCTTTACTCCGGAACACCATCAAACGTCATGATTCATCATGCTTGGGTAATCATCTCAACGAGATGAGGTGCTTTCCTTCATGAGACGGGATTCCGTGCAAACAAACCTGCCACCAGTCCTTTCCGGTGTGTCCTGAACTTGGGGTTAAAATGCGAAAGGGATTCGAAAAGAAACAAAGAAAGGGAAAACAAATCAGAAAAGGAATACCCTTTTCGGGATGAGAAAGACTTATCTGAGGAAGATAAACGCTGGCTTTAAATGACATGACATGCTCTTTGGACTGGACGTCTGACCTTCTAAGGGCTTGCGTTTTCCTGAACCAGAACGGATCTGTGATTCCAAACTGGTGGCACTCTGCTGAAACTTCCTTGGGATGGAGTCATTCTTTTCGGCCAACATCGCCCTTTTGCGGGTTTTCGCTGGCTGACCTCTCTCATTTCTCTTCCTGTCATCGCTTGATAGCACTCTTTGCGAGTTTTTACTAAACAATCTCTCATTTTGGTTTCTCTACTCCCGTCGCCTCGTGGTGCCCGAAGGTTTTCACCGCCGAGGCTCTCTCATTTTATCTCTCTCAATTCAGAGTGTGATGGTCTTCGTTTGTTACGCTTATTGATTCCCCACCATATTTGGTAATTGATTTGAAGGCTTGAGCTTGGTAAAGAGAGGTAGATGATACTAACTTCTAAACTGCTCGACGTGCCCCGGTTTCAATTTCAGGGTGAATGGGATTTTATTGTTGGTGTGACTGAACCTCAAGGAGAGGCTGCCTACGTATACTTTCGGAATCAAGTCAAACGTAGTTCAGGCCTCAATCAATGTTTTGTTGTTGTTTTTTTTTTTTTGTTTTGTTTTGTTTTGTAAGCGACTCAAAAGTTGGTAGAGAGAATTGGGTAGTTTTTGGGGAGTAGTGGGGAATAAACACCTTCGCCATTTTCAACGTGTCAGGACTATTGGAGTATGATTTAGACGTAGTACCTCTTGACCGCATCTGCATTTACTGCTGTGTCGGGGTCATTTCCTTCGATATCACCTAAATACAATGCTCCTCTTGGCAATATTTTCCTTACGATGTATGGGCCTTTCCAATTTGGGGCAAACTTTCCTTTTGCTTCTTCATGATGCGGCAGAATACGCCTCAGTACCAGCTGACCTACTTCGAAATTCCGGGGTCGGACTTTCTTGTTGTAAGCACGGGCCATCCTTCGTTGGTATAACTGTCCGTGACAAACTGCAGCCATCCGCTTTTCATCAATCAACGTCAATTGCTCTAACCGAGTCTTAACCCACTCGCTGTCCTCGATTTCTGCTTCGACAATGATTCGAAGCGAAGGAATTTCTACCTCTGCCGGTATTACGGCCTCGGTCCCATAAACCAAAAGATAAGGAGTCGCTCCCACCGATGTGCGTACCGTAGTGCGGTACCCCAATAATGCAAAAGGTAACTGCTCATGCCACTGTCGGGAACTTTGTATTGTTTTCCTCAAAATCTTCTTGATGTTTTTATTTGCAGCTTCCACAGCACCATTGGCTTTTGGCCGATAAGGAGTGGAATTCCTGTGTGTTATCTTGAATTGCTCGCACACATCTCCCATCAAGTGACTGTTCAAGTTTGCTGCATTATCTGTAATGATAGTCGCAGGAATACCGAAGCGACAGATAAGATTTGAGTGTACAAAATCCACTACAGCTTTCTTGGTGACCGACTTGAGAGTGACAGCCTCTACCCATTTTGTGAAGTAATCGATGGCTACCAGTATAAACCTGTGTCCATTCGAAGCCTTTGGTTCAATCGGTCCAATGACGTCCATGCCCCAAGCGACAAATGGCCAAGGGGCGGACATGGGATGCAGTTCCGTGGGAGGTGCATGAATCAAATCACCGTGCACCTGACACTGATGACACTTCCGAACAAAGCTAAAGCAATCCTTTTCCATGGTCATCCAGTAATAACCTGCTCTAAGGATCTTCTTCGCTAAGACATACCCGTTCATGTGAGGTCCGCACACACCTGCGTGTACTTCGTGCATGATCTTTCTCGCTTCCTCGATATCGACACATCTTAGGAGATTGAGGTCCGGGGTCCTCTTATACAACAATTCGCCGCTCAGAAAGAAACCACTTGCATGTCGCCTAATGGTCCTTTTTTGATCTCCAGTAGCATGCTCTGGGTATTCTTGCGTCTTCAGGAATTTCCTGATGTCATGGTACCAAGGCTGCGTACTTGATCCTGCCTCGATTACACTGCAGTAACCGTGTCTTTCCTTGATTTGGATTTCCAAAGGATCGACGTGGGCGTTGCCCGGGTATGGTAGCATTGAAGCCAAAGTAGCAAGTGCATCTGCCAGTTCATTGTGACACCTCGGAATATACCTGAACTCTATTGATGTAAAGCGCTTGCTGAGGTCCTCCACATGTTGTCGGTATGGGATAAGTTTGACATCCCGAGTTTCCCACTCGCCTTGAACTTGTCGGATGATCAGGTCAGAATCTCCCATAATCAGTAAGTCTTCGACATCCTGATCGATTGCCATATTCATACCCATGATGCAAGCTTCATACTCAGCTGTATTATTTGTGCAAAAGAAACGAAGTCTAGCTGTGGCGGGATAATGCTGACCAGAAGGCGAGATCAAAATTGCCCCAATCCCTACGCCCTTGGCGTTCACGGCTCCATCAAAGAACATCTTCCAAACATGAGCTTCCTCCGAGATCACTTTTACGGTGTTTACTTCTTCATCTGGAAAGTAGGTATCCAATGGCTGGTATTCCTCATCGACCGGATTTTCGGCCAAATGATCTGCTAATGCCTGGGCTTTCATCGCTATGCGGGTGACATAAACTATGTCGAATTCCGTAAGCAAGATTTGCCATTTAGCCAGTCTCCCAGTAGGCCTTGGTTTCTGAAATATATACTTCAAAGGATCCAACCTGCTTATGAGGAATGTAGTGTGGGCTTGGAGATAATGTCTCAGCTTTTGAGCGACCCATGTGAGAGCGCAGCATGTCCTTTCCAGCAGAGTGTATTTGGCCTCGTAGCCGGTGAATTTCTTGCTCAAGTAGTAAATTACTTGCTCCTTCTTTCCGGTTACATCATGTTGCCCGAGGATGCAGCCGAAAGAATTCTCCAAGACTGTCAGATACAAGAAAAGTGGCCTTCCTGGTTCCGGAGGGACCAAGACTGGGGGATTCGAAAGGTACTCTTTGACTTTATCAAAGGCTTCTTGACACTCAGGTGTCCATTTGATCGCCGCATCTTTCCTTAATAGCTTGAATATGGGCTCACACGTGCTTGTCAGCTGGGCAATAAACCGACTGATGTAGTTCAACCTGCCCAAAAGACTCATCACGTCCTTCTTTGTTCTTGGGGGAGGCAGATCTCTGATGGATTTTATCTTAGTTGGATCTAGCTCGATTCCTCTCCTGCTTACGATGAAACCCAAAAGTTTGCCCGACGGAACTCCGAAAGCACATTTGGCTGGGTTCAGCTTCAAGTCATACTTCCTTAGCCTCTCGAAGAACTTCCTCAAGTCTTGGATGTGATTATCCTGCGTCTTGGACTTGACTATCACATCGTCCACGTACACCTCTATTTCCTGATGCATCATGTCATGGAAAATGGCAGTCATGGCCCTCATGTAAGTAGCCCCCGCATTCTTCAGACCAAATGGCATGACCCGGTAACAGTAGGTGCCCCAAGGCGTGGTGAAGGCAGTTTTCTCGGCGTCCTCTTCATCCATCAGTACCTGATGATACCCAGCGTAGCAATCTATAAAAGACTGTATCTTGTGCTTGGCGCAATTATCAATGAGGATGTGGATGTTGGGCAGCGGGAAATTATCTTTAGGACTTGCTCTGTTAAGATCTCGGTAATCTACACATACCCGAGTTTTCCCGTCCTTTTTTGGTACTGGAACCACATTCGCCAACCATGTTATATATTGGACTACCCGAATCACTCCCGTTTTCAATTGTTTGGTGATATCCTCTTTAATCTTGTCACTGACCTCAGTTTTGAACTTTCGTTGCTTCTGTTGAACTGGAGGACAATCAGGATGAATCGGCAATTTGTGCACCACTAGATCAACACCCAGTCCCGGCATGTCATCATATGACCAAGCAAACACATCTTTGAATTCAAGAAGAAGTTGAATTATCGCCTCTCGCGTTTTCTCGTCCGTGTGAATGCTTATCTTGGTCTCCCGGACTTCTTCCGGGGTTCCTAAGTTTACCGGTTCAGTGTCATTCAGATTTGGCTTAGGTTTATTCTCGAAATATTCCAACTCTCGGTTTATCTCCCTAAAAGCCTCTTCCGCATCATATTCTGGTTCTGGGTTCATTAATTCGCAGTTAAATAACTCATTGTGATCTGGGCGTGAAGTCCGCAAGCATGTCATATTTAAAGCCGCATTATTAGGACTGAAAAGGAAGATAAGAGGAAAAGTAATAAAAATCAGAACAAAAGAAAGAATAGGAAAGCAATGATGATTTTTTTTTTGTATTTTTGTATATTTTCTTTGGAAAGTTGGAAGACAACAATGTTTACAACTAGGAATTCAAAACAACAAATGAAAAGAAGAAAACGTTCAAGTTATGTCCCGGAGATAACTTGTGATACAGGAAAGGTGGCAGGGCAGGTCTACCTGGACTTCCGTCTAGTCGGGAATGGCGTGGCCTCCCAGTTTTGAAGTTGGGCGTTCGGTCCCATGTACAGCATCTCAGCAGTGCTTGTGCCTTCACCTGGTTGAACCATGTGGACCTCGTAGAGCATTTCTCTCATCGCCCCACATATTTCCTCGATTTCCTCAGCTGTGAAGACCTCATCATCTTCTTCTTCAGCGTACCTTGGCCTGACGAAAGTCGCATATAAATCCGGCAGTGGTTGAGGCAACTTCCAGCCCTCATTTCTCCTTTTCTTTGCCCATTTTTCGTCTGCTGGAGTAGGTTTGAAACCTAGTCCAAAAGGTTTCTTGATGACTGGTAAAGTAATGGGTTTCTGTTATTCCCTGAAGGGTTCGTCCAAGTCCCTTCCCTGGCCTAAATCCGTGCCGGATCATCTCTTTGGCCACCATGACCGAAGCGTTAGACAAGAAAGGCTGGGGGCAAGGTACTCCCTCTTCGTGCTGCTCGGCCAGTACCACCTCGAAAGCTTGATAGACCGTATGTTCGCTCCCTTCTTTTGGTTCAAGATACGGGATGGATGGGTCCCGATAAATGGCATGTTCGTCTTCCCTATGGACCACGATCTCTTGGTCTTCGTACTCGAACTTCACCATCTGGTGAAGAGTGGAAGGCACGGCTCCTGCCGCATGGATCCAAGGTCTGTCAAGGAGGAAATTGTAGGATGTGTCCATGTCGATCACTTGGAAGGTTACTCGAAATTCGACTGGTCCTATGACCAGCAGCAGGTCTATTTCTCCCATGGTATCTCTCTTGATGCCGTCGAAAGCTCTTACGCAGACGTTGTTGGGTCGGATTCTTCCGGTCTCAATTTCCATTCTTTGCAGCGTAGAGAGCGGGCAAATGTCAACCCCTGATCCCCCATCCAGCATTACCCGCTTGACGTAGTAGTCCTCGCATTTAACTGTTAAGTGCAAGGCCTTGTTGTGTGCTGCTCCTTCCGGGGGTAAATCATTCTTGCTGAAAGAGATTTGGTTGACGGCGAAGAATCTTTCTGTCATCCGCTCTAGTTGCTCCGCCGAGGTTTCGACCGGCACATATGCTTCATTCAGGGTTTTCAGCAGGATCTTTTGATGCTCGGTTGACCTCATTAATAATGACAGCATGGATACTTGCTCAGGGTGCTTGCGCAGCTGATCTATCACTTCGTAATCCGGCATCTTCATTTGTTGGAAGAACACTTCCGCTTCTTCAACACTCACAGGCTTCTTTGGAGGGAAGCGCCTTTGTGTGGCGTTGTTCAGTTCTTGGGTATTTGAGTACCCTCCAATGAAAGTATTTTCTGGAAGTTCTCCCATGACCTCTTTACCTTTGTACATTACCAAAGTCTTTTGATAATTCCACGGCACTGTGGACGGGTTGGTCATTGGCTTTTGTGGCACGCGTCCGATAACCACTGGCTCATTCAGCCGAGGTGGTTGAATCGTCCCCCGGACCACATAGGCCCCTTTTGGCACGTACATAGGTTTTGTCTTTTTGATCCCGAAGTTCTGCGTCTTCTTGGCTTGACCTCGTGGTATGTAAAGAACTCCACCCTTTGCTGGTACCACTTTCTTCTCCACCTTCTTTTCAGGCTTGCTTTCTGCAGCCTTGGCCTCCTCCCCCTTTTCTGATTTCTGGTCTATTTCAGGCCTCTTCCCCGTGTCGACAATGGCAATTATGGCTTTCAAAGCAGGGTCGAACTCTTTGTCTTCACAAATCATGCCGATCAGCGGCCCATTATTGTGAGCGGGCAATGGATTGTTAGTCACATTTGGGATCTCTTCGTCCCTTAGCACTATTTTCCCCTGCTCTATCAAATTTTCGACCACTCTTTTCAATGACCAGCAGTCGTTTGTATCATGTCCCTCGGCCCCTGAATGATAGGCGCATCTGACTCCGGCTTTGTAAGAAGGAGATGTCGGGTTTTGCCTTGTTTGAGGGATTGGTTGCAAGAAACCCAACTGGACTAGCTTAGGGAACAAAGTAGAGTATTGTTCACTGATGGGCGTGAAAGTCCGCCGTCGGGGTGGCTCCTGGGGGCGGTAATTATTCTGCGGGGGTTGTGGGTTATAGTGGTTGCGGTAAAGAGGCTGATTTCTGGGAGGTGGAGCTGGGCCTCGGTTGGCTTGTTGTGGTGGATGGTTATAAGGTTGGGCATTCATGACCATATAAGGCTGATGAGCAAATGCCAAATTTGAGTGGGGGTAATAGTGTTGTGGGGCCCTTTCCGGAAAATGGGGCCTGGGGTGACGATACTCCCTTGTTTCAGAGGCTGCCATAGTCGCTTCCTCCTTCTTCTTCCCCCTTGTCGTTCCTCCAGATCCACTTTGGACAGCCTGAGAGGTTGCCCTTATGGCTTCTTGACTCAAAATCCTTCCCGTTTTCAACCCATTTTCCACCATCTCTCCAATCTTGATCGCTTCCGCGAATGGCTTACCCATAGCCGACATCATGTTTTGGAAATAGTCTGACTCTTGAGCCTGGAGAAAGGTAGTGACCATTTCCACTTCATCCATGGGAGGCTTCACTCTCGACGCCTGTTCATGCCACTTAATAGCATACTCTCTAAAGCTTTCTGAAGGCTTCTTCTTCAAATTCGACAGAGAGTTTCGGTCTGGCGCAATGTCCATGTTATAATGGAATTGTTTTACAAAATCTCTGGCGAGATCATCCCATATATGCCATCGGGACATTTCATGATCCATATACCATTCCGAAGCTATCCCTACTAGACTTTCCCCAAAGTATGCCATTAGCAGTTCTTCTTTTCCGCCGGCTCCCCGCAATTGGTTGCAGTATTTCTTAAGGTGTGCAATGGGGTCACCGTGTCCATCGTATTTCTCAAACTTGGGGGTTTTGAAACCCGTTGGCAGGTGCACGTGAGGAAACATGCACAGGTCGACGTAAGAGACGCTCTTTTGCCCGCTCAATCCTTGCATATTCTTCAGACTTTGTTCAAGGCTTCTCATCCTTTTGGCAATCTCATTTTTTTCTGCAAATCTGAAGTTCTGATCCTGCCCGGGTGCAAGCTCGCACTAAGGCGGTAGAGGATTAGTATTGGTAGCGAACCTAGTTGGTTCCATTGAGAACGATGGGGCTTGGAATGTAAAAGATGATGAGTCAAAGCTTGGCTTGTATGTGGTAGGTTGTGCCGTAACCGGGCAAGGCGATGCAGTAAAGATGTTCATGCTTGCATCAGTGGCCGACATTCGGGGATGAGGTTCAGAAGGCGATCCAGCGGAGAAGGCTGAGGTGGCTGGGTACCCGAATGGGGTAGCAGGATAATTTATGGGGACATTAGAAGTCGCACTTGTTCTGGAGAATAATTCAGGGAATCCGGGGACGACACTTGGCGGCTCTTTCCCATTGTTCCAGTCATCCAGCATTTCCAACATGCGGAGCCGTAGGATTCTATTTTCCTCCGCAGTTGTGGATTCAGGTGTGAGGACGGCTGAGATTGAGCTCTCCTCAGAAACAGGGATCGTTTGCAATGGAATTTCTGAAGACATTTCCACACTTCCTTTCGACCTGGTGAAGTAAGTGTGAGTACTGCTTCTGGCCCTAATAACAGGTGGTTGAACACTTCTTCTTGACCTCGTGAAATATGAGTGTGAGGCCAGACTTTCAACAAACCAACCGTCTTTTCAAAAACCCTGGGAAAATGCTTAATGACAAACGCACGGTTAATTTGTAGCAAATAACAGATAGTTAATCTCACATTGGGCATGATGCACTTATACAGTTAAGTGGATTACTATATGTTTGCTACGAGAGCATGCGTCATTCCAGCGTTTTTTGTTAGTTTTCTTTTTTTTTTGGTTCTTCTTTTTTTTTTCTTTTATTTATTTTATTTATTTTGTAGTAAAAGAAATGCGACCGGATCCGATGAGGATTGCCTACGTATCACGATGCCTACGTAAATCAGATCATTACGTAGTTCGAAAAACACAAATGAGCGTAAAAGAAACAACCTCTTTATTGTTGAAACGTTCTATTACAAGCTACATTTTGCAAAAGAAAGAGCAAACTTTGAAAATAAACCTAGACTCAAAATAGACTGAAAATCACCCTGATGGAAAAACAGGCAGAAGATGCTAAGATACAGATTTGACCTATGAATGCATTATGGTTTTAAAAATTGGTTTCCGCGGGGCATCGTTCGGCCTCGCCGCGGTCCTAGGCGTGAGATCCCTCTCAAGTTGCTCTAGCTCGTGCATAGTCTGCTTGACATAAACCATTACTGCCGAGAGGAAGGTAACACTGGACATGTTCTCACATCGTAGACATCGTCTGGTGATGGCGTGGGCAATGGCTTTGATCCTATCTCTGGTTTGCTTCTTCTCTACAAGCAGGTGCTTTATCTGATCGCTGCATATCTTGAAGACTTGAACATCTTGTACGTGTTGATGCTTCAATCGCCGTACTTCCAACTTCATCTGGGCTATTGAGTCATACCAGTATCTGCTCTTAATTTGGAAATCCTTGGCCTGATTAACTGCTTTGATCTAAAGTGCAGCCATCTCTCTCTTTATTTTAGCAACAATTTTCTCGTGGTCGCCTTCCAATTGATTCAGGCATCGACGATGCTTATCTGCTCTTGTATCCCACTGTGCTTTGAGCTCTGCTATGACGTTTTCAGACTTCTCCAAACCATCTTGCCATTCTCTGATCTCGCTTTTTAGCCTTTTGATCAAGTGCTCGTCTGATCGACGCCTTGGTTGTTTGTCTGCATCCAACCTTATCTGTTTGATCTGGGCTCTGAGCATTTCATTTTCTTGAATTAACCTGTTCCGCTCTCCCAGATCGGTGGCAATTTGCACGTTGTGCTCGTATTTCATGCCTTCTACTTGTTGCTTTAACCTGCTGATTTCGGCACAATAGCCTCTTTCCTTTGCTAACCAATCCCAATGCCTTTGCGATGACTCGGTGAAATTCCGGATGTGGGGTCTCTTAGCTGGCCTTTCATGCTCGAGTTCCCTTCTATACCATGCAAGGTAACCTGGCGCCATTTCCCCTTTGGCTCGATCCCGCACGCAAGTATCTGATTTCAAGTGTTGACTCTCATTCCAGATTTGGCGAATCTTTGCTTCTGGGAACTGTCCGTTAGGACTTATTTCAACTGCTTGAGCGCTAAGATCTTCCTCATGAGGTACTGTCTGGCATCTTCCGAATTGTCTCAAAACTCGGCTGGGTGCGTAAGGTTGAATGCTCTTAAGCCCCATCAGCAAGAAATGAGTTTTAGCTGCAGTCATATATAGGATCTCATCAACAGGCAACCATCCTAGCGTCCATTGTATTTGGCTGGCAGTAAGAGCTTGAAAGAACGAGGTCCATGCCAGGACTCCTTTGGGCAAAATGATCTCTTTGGTTCTCGTGTAAGATTCTTCTATGCGGGTCTTTTCCGGGGAACCATGGCTCAAAATCTCGGAATGATGGCAGAGGTGCTCGGTCATCCATATCTGTAGGAGCAAATTACAACCTTCGAAGAAATTTCCCCCAGCTTTACAAGCTGTGAGAGCTCGAAAGATGTCAGATACCACCATTGGCGCGAGAGTACTGTCACTTTGCGTGAGTAAAGTGCTGACGACCCCAGATATCTTCAAATCAATGTTTCCATCTTTCCTCGGAAATACCAGAAGACCCAGGAACATTATCATGAACGCTACCCGTCTGTGCTCGTCCCACTTCTGACGAACTCCTTTGCTGCACAGTTTGTTGATTGGATTATTGAATCCCCCCTCGTGACCGTACCTATCATATATGAAGCATGAAGTACAGAATCCGGCTGCTAGATCCGGGTTGTGGACTGTTCTAGGTATTTTCAATGAATCCAGGAACCGATGCACCGTGACGACTCTTGGGGCGACCAAGTATTTTTCCCTCAAGGGAAACTCAGTATTCCCGATTTCTTCCAAAGTCGGGGTGAGCTCAAAATCAGAGAAATGGAAAACATTGTGCGCCGGGTCCCAATAGGTAATCAAAGCTCTTATGATATCTCCCCGGGGCTGGACTTCCAACAGACCCACAAGACCTTTCAGATATTTCTTAACCTCATTTTGTCCTTCAACACCTAGATCATTCCACCATAGCCGTAACTTGACAGGGATTTTGGTCATTATTGAAAAATGTTCATTTTGCATCGTGCTCATCCTGCACATTTATTAAGGTGATTTTAACAAAACGACTTGACTCAAAATATTTTAAACAGAGGGGATCAAGTTTTGAACACGGCCTTTAAACACTTCGGGAATGAAGAGTTTAAGGCTGCGCGGGTCAACTGGACAAAAATGCTAGACAAGACCCAAAAAGTGGCAGTTTATGCAAAGTCAGCCTTCCGGCGTCCCTTTCGGGAACGTTTGGCTATTTATGACAAAACAACGTCACCTGATTTATTTATGACTCTTTTAAAATTTGACACACATTTTTATTTATTTATTGATTTTGGCTGTTTTAGCAAAAATGGGGGTTGAACCCGACGAGGGTTGCCTACGTATCTCACATCCGGTGAGAATTAAACCGGCGTAGTTCAGGCATATCATGAATAGAGAAGATTAAATAAACCTAGAAATCAAGAATAAGTATTTTTATTATTTTTTTTTTATATATATTTTTTTGAAAAAAGATAAAGACTAAAGAAAAATATTTTTTTTTTTTTGCCATATTTGGACCATTAGTCTGAAGTTATAAAAAGGGGTACTACAAAGAAACAACACATTTTTGAATTAGGAATTTTCCCTTTTTTTTTTTACTTTTAAAATAAAATCTTTTCTTTTTTTTGATTTTGGAAGTGATAAAAAAAAATTATATATTTTTTTTTAATAACTCTCAATAAACAAGACAGTTTTTTTTTTAGAAAAATTCCGGCGAGGTTTTGACACTACTTGGACATTGGTTTTATTTTCCAAAAATAAGTAATTATCTCCCCTACACTGCTATTTTCCCCCCCTTTTTTAGGAACCGGTCGACATGCGGAACCGAAGCAAATAAATGCACAACACAGATAGGAATGCAGCATGATGGTCTTTTCCATTTCAGGTTGCATGTCCTAGACGGACCCAACCCCTGTGTTGAGTCCCCTAAGTCAAATGCAATATGATGCAAATAAGCGTTCCTACTAGGGATCCGGCATGAAGTTTCGTTATACTAGGTTTAAACCCTGGTATTTGTTCTAGACTGTGTACCCGAGCGGACAACTCGAGTCGAGGAGGGGGCTACGTACCGGGGACCCGCGAGATCGTCCGGCTTTGTAACTTGTCCGACCTCTTTCTTATTTCAGGTATTGACACTAACAGAATAGGGAGTCTCGACCAGCGAGCTTCTCCCCGGAGGTAAGAAAAGAAGGGTTTCGGCACAGTTTATATACAGTTCAGATAATATCAAAAGCGGTAAAAGACAACATTTAGCACTTTTATGCAAAACATGTAATAAAGATCAGATAATAAAGCCAAATATAACAATTATTCTAAGCTCGAATTCTTGGACCCTGAACCGGTGGTTCTGGGTCATCGTTCCCCAGCGGAGTCGCCAGAGCTGTCACACCTCCTTTTTGCGCGCCCTCCCCGAAGGGTTAAATGCGCGGGTGGAGTTTTTCCAATTTAAGTGACAATATTCGAAATGGGATTATTTATTTAATTCAGAGTCGCCACTTGGGAAAGGTTTGGCTTTTGGTGTCCCAAGTCACCGGTTTATCTTGAATCCCAAATCGAGGAAATTTTCGACTTTTCCAAATGAAGTCTGCGAACCAGAAATTCTAAGTAAGGAATTCTGTTGACCCGAGGGAAGGTGTTAGGCACCCTCGAATCCCGTGGTTCTAGCACGGTCGCTTAAATTGTTATAATGGCTAAATATCTGATTTAAATACAGGTTGTGACTTATGTGCTTTTATTAAGTTTAAACCGCTTTTATTATTATCATTTATTTTATAGAATTGCAACGTCGTGAAAATGCATCTCGAACCACGTCACAATCAATGCACCCGTAGTTGTTAACACATTTCGACTCCGTTGAGATTTGAATTTGGGTCACATAAATGCGCACCCGAATTTTTAAGAATATAATTTACTTAAAGTCGCGCCTAAAGAATCTAAACGCGTTATTATCTTTGGGGAAGGCAGTGGAATTCACTAAACAGTCCGTCCCAAATTCTAAGTATTTATCATGATCAATTATTGAGGGCCCCGCAATTTGCATTTTTATTCGGCGAGGCTCGTCTCATTATTTTAGAAAGGCACCCTACAGTGGCTACATTTCTACTGCGTTTATCTTTAAAGAGAAAGGCGATGCCAAACTTTACTTGTTTGAACAAATACAGACTGAATCCTTATTATGTTTGCCGAACCTAAACTTGTTTGATTACCTGATTGATTGTTCATGAGGTGAGAGTTGCCTCATGCTTTGTCTTCATCGAGTGAATACGCTTATTAATTTGCTAAGTGAGATTGCAACAAACTAACAACATATATTGAGTTATGTTTAACGACCTCCAAGTTCCATTTTAGCACTCTAACCTATTTGAAATTGATAAACGAAATCGGCTGTTTATTAGGAAAATTACTACTAAATGAACTCGAAATGACTATTAGTTTCTCCCAACAATCATCACATTATTTCGAAACAAAGAATCTATACCGAAACCCGATATCGAACTTATATTGGAGCACATAATCTGACAGGAAAAGCTGGCCTTCATAGTCAACTCTTAATGTGACTGCATGAGGGTTTGTTTGGGATACATTTATCCCGGACTTAATACCATAGATTTGTCAATTCAGAGGTCTGTGTAAAATACATACAAGTGCTTACCATGGCTCTATGTTATACAGTCATAACTAAACCAAACAAGTGTTATACTGAACTGAATGTATACTAAATCAAACATGCTGTCTAAGTCATACTGTCATTACTGTTGAGCCATGCTATCTAACAGTTCACTTTAAACAGAATGTATGCTAGTTTATACAGAATATTTGCAGTTTGCAGTAAAAATACAGGCCCAACTAACATTCGAACTATCTTTTACACCAATGCTATAATATAAACTGATATTCATTTCTCTATTATCTGCTTCAACTTCAAACTTTCAACAATACATGGTTCAAAGGTTGTGTACCTGGGAATATTTGCAATTGAAGAAGAGGGCAATCAGTAGAGTACAATGATAACAGAATGCAGCAGCAATCATAGCACTATCAGTAGCAACAGGGCAGAATAGCAGCAGGCAAAGCAATACAGCAAGAAACAGGCTCGAGTGCAGAATTGCGACTATGGCCAATAGAAAGCAAAAGCCAAATAACAGTCACACCCAGTGGAGTAGAATCAAAACTCCAGACAGACCAAATCAGTAGTAAACCAATGAAAAACACTCGATTAATAGACACAAACTGGACTTTCCAAGAATCAGAACTGATTTGAACAATTTGAACCACTGAAACCCAATAATAATAGGAGGAAAAAGTTTCTGATTGTTGGTTGTATACCTTCTATCTCTTCACCTCTCTCTATCTATGTTTTCCTAAAATCAGCCTATCCTTTCTCTGTGTATATCTATTTGTATGTATTTCAGCTCTCAAGGTCCAGTGTCTGTATATCTTCCTTTCTCTTTCAAAGAATTCCTCACAGTCTCCTTCTTTTTTTCTTTTTCCCTCCAGGTTCAGTCTGCCTCTGTATATCCCAGGTCCTCCTCTTTATAAGCCTAAACACTAACCCTTTTTAACAGCCTGTTTTAGAATATCCCAGTACCCCTCCCATGTGCCTTCCATTTTCAATTCCAACTTTAGCTAATTAAATATTAAACCCCATTCACATTCCCTGGCAGATTCAACTTTTCCATTTTATTAACTAAAAGCAAGTATGGGGAGTAGAATATATCTGACAGCATATGCTGTCAAACCATTTGAAATTGAAAACCCTTTTATGTAGGAAAACAGGCTGTGCACAATGCACATGCTGTGCACATGCCACCAACTCAGATTTTAGTTACAGACCAAGCCTTAGGTTTCTGAAATCATATTCACGACTATAAGTAACAAGACTTGGTTCTTAATTGATTCAGGCAAATGTTCAACAGAAGCAAGTTGATTTGTTATTGTTCGGACAGTTGAAACTAATTGACGACACATGTCGACTCGACTATATTAGCATTAAAATACACAATCGTAGCCAAAAATCAAACATTTAAACAGTATCGATACATGGTTTGAATTATACTGACTAAGCAGAAATGCACTCGAGGAGTTAACTAGTCAGTCCAAACTCGAAACACAACCAATACACATGCCTTATCAGAATAGGAGGGGGGATTTAGACAAACACAGAGGTTTAAGTGAAGTGGACAAACAAAAGTTGATAAAATCAAAACAAATATGAACAGACTTTTAAACAATCACACGGACTAAAACAAATAAAGGAAAGAAAGCAGACTTACCTTAAAACTTGAAAAGTTAACAGTTTGAACTCGGATTTGGACAAACTTTTCTTAAGGCTGAATGGACTTTAATCGAAGTGTTTCTCAAATAGAAACACTTCGATTAAAGTCCATCAGACCTTAACCTCTTCGGTTTGAACCGGTTTGAACCAGTGACGAGGGACCTTGTGGTTTCAAAACTCAGATCTAATATTCGTGCTTCCCTGGTTATATTCGGACCAAACCAAGTATGGTTTGGTCACGAGGGGGTCTGGGGGTGTCTGGTATGAGTTTAAGGCAGATCGGTGTAGATTAGGTTCCGACTCGAATCTTCAAATGAAGATTCGAGAAGGTGGGATAGGATTCGAAGTGTGTGGTTGGTAGATTTGGGTTCAGGATGGCATGGGGGTTCTATGGTGTTAGGGGCGAGGTCACCGGCGTCCGTGCCGCCGGTTTTCATGGTGAGGGGTACAGGGGCGGCTCTAGGGTTTGGGGATTATGGTGAAGACGATGAAGGCTGGGGTTTGGATAGGGGGCAGGGTAGTGTTAGGAGTTTATATAGTTAGTGAGCAAATGGATCCTGGCCGTTGGATGAGATGAGATGAAGGGCCAGGATCCTTTGGCTAAACAGGGACGACGTCGTTTCAAGGATAAAGGTTTGGGGTCGGTCCGGGTGAGACGGGTCGGGTTTGTTGGTGGGTTACGGGGGATTGATCTTGGCCGTTGATCAATCTGAGATCAACGGCCCAGATCACACTGGGCTAAAACGTCGTCGTTTGGATGTCCTGGGTATCAGGTGGTGTTGGACCGGGCAGGCCTGGGTTTTGGGCTGTTTGTTTGGGCCAATTTTGTTAAAATTAGCCCAAGTCCGGAAGGGAAGGGGTCCTTTCTTTATATATATTTTTTATTTATTTCCTTTTTATTTTAAAACAAAACTAAACCAAAAATCAAATTAAAATTAAATACACACTCGATACAATTATTTGCACACTAAAATATCTCAAAACAGGTAAAGTTAAACAAAAGATAAAATCACGGACGAAGATGCCTATTCATGATTTTCTATTTAACGACCGGATTACGGTTCGAATTATGCAGGACACATATATATTTTTTGAATTTTGTTTTAATAAAGTAAATAAATAAAAATGGGCCGAAGTCACAAATAAATTAACAAGGTGCCGCACAGAAATCCAAAATTTGTACAACAGAGCCAATTATTATTTTTTTACTTCCTTTTGGAGCGATTGTCGTGCGAAACAAAAATCACGTGCTCACAGGCATTAACACAACAAACCAATGCATAGTGAACTAACTTGCTAGGGGCAACTTTATGAAGCTGTCTTATGATTAGGCTTGTGACATTCTTGACGAGATGGCTGACAGTTCTTCTTCTTGGCAAAGTAGAGCCAATATGCCCCAGGGTGACCCCACGGTCACTCATTTGCACAAGGAGTTACATGATCATGGGCAGGCTATAGCTGAGTTGACAACTATTATGAACCAACTAGTAAAGGCACAGTTGCAACAAGTTCAAAATCCTCGCCAAGTGAATACTCTGGAGGGTGGCAACATGCTTGTCAACAAAAGAAGACAAAGAGGTCAACAGAATCAAGGGAATTCGGAGCAATTTGACAATGATTGTGGTGGATTTCAAGATGATGGTTATGATGGACAGAGTGAAGAGGTGCAATACGTGAATAATTATCAAGGCCAAAGGGGCAATTCTTCCAACCAAAAACAATGGAGACCCCAAGGCAATTGGGGCAATCAACAATAACATGGAAATGGTAATTGGGGGAACAACAACTGGGGTAATTAGAACAATAATCAAAATAATCAAGGAAATTGGAATGGTAACAATAACAAATGGGGTGGTAACAACAATCAAGGTGGATGGAACAATGGCAACTAAGGATACCGGGGGCAAGGCTTTCAAAGGCCCCCAATGTACCAACAACCGAATAATCCACCCCCCATTTCTATCCCAAGGCCCTATTTATTCTAGCAATGATATGGGGAGAATTGAAATGATGTTCGAACAAATGATGAAAAGGAGTACGGATTCCGATGCTCAATTGTCTTCCCACAATACTTCAATTAGGAATTTAGAGGTTCAGCTGGGCCAAATCTCACATTCCTTGAATACTCACCCTAAGGATGCTCTACCAAGTGATACAGTAGTGAACCCGAAGGGTGGGAACAATTATGTTATGGCGGTAACTACAAGGAGTGGACGAGGCGGTAATGTGAATGCCTCCAAACAAAAACAAATTTTGAGTGATGCTATTGAGTTGCAAGAAGATGAAGTTCCTTTGGTGGTTGAAAATGTAATCGATGAGAACGCAAATGAAGAAGCGAGGATTGATATTCAAGATGCCGAGGTGGAAACTCAAAATGACGTGAACCCGTCTAGGGAACACGTAGTAGACATGCCGGAGCCGGTTGTGCCTAAATCCAAGGCTCCTTTGCCAAGGACACCTCCACCTTATCCTCAAAGGCTCGTGAAACAGAAAAATGAGAATCCGTTTAAAAAGTTCATTGATATGATGAAGAGCTTATCCATTAATGTGCCTTTGGTGGAGGCTCTTGAGCAAACGCCGGGCTATGCTAAATTAATGAAGGACTTGGTGAAAAAGAAGCGGTCCATGGATTGCGAAACTATAAAGATGATTCACCAAGTTAGTGCAATAGTGCATTCAATGGCCCCGAAGCTTGAAGATCCCAGTGCTTTCACCATTCCTTGCACAATTGGTAGTGCGGACTTTGCTAAGGATCTATATAATTTAGGTGCGAGTATCAACTTGATGCCCTACTCAGTTTTTAAGATGTTGGGTATTAGGCAACCAAGGCCGACTTCCATGAGATTGCAAATGGCGGATAGAACGACGAACAGACCATTGGGTATTATTGACGATGTTCTTGTCTGGGTGGACAAGTTTATCTTGCCAACTGACTTTGTGACCTTGGATTATGAGGTTGATTATAGTTCCTATCATTTTGGGAAGACCTTTACTTGCTACAGGGAAGACCTTAGCTGATGTGGAAGCAGGGGAACTCACATTCCGGGTGAGTGATGAAAAGGTGATTTTTCATGTGTGCAAGTCAATGAAGCAGCCCAATAGTACCGAGGTGTGCTCTTTTGTGGACCTTATCACAACAGTGATAATTGATGATACCAGTGCAATGATCAAGGTGGAGTACCCTCTTGAGGCCGTATTGTTGAATCTTGATGTCAATGAGGTGTGTGAATGCTTTACATGGAATGGGCTCGTACTCTTATGAGCCTAAAAAACTTTCTTTGGATCTCAAAAATAGGAAGACTCCACCAACAAAGCCTTCAATTGAGGAACTTCCGGAAGTCGTTGCCTCCATACCTCAGGTATGAGTTCTTTGGCCCAAGTTCTACTTTGCCAGTTATTCTTTCCTCTTGTCTTACTAACTTGCAGGTTGATGCCACATTGGCAGTGCTTTAAAAGCGGAAAAAGGTAATTGGATGGACTTTTGCTGATTTTCGGGGGATAAGCCCCGTATTCTGTATGCATAAGATTATTCTAGAAGATAATGCAAATCCCTCCTTGGAGCATCAAAAAAGGTTGAACGAAGCAATGCAAGAAGTTGTGAAAAAGGAGGTGATCAAGTGGTTGGATGACGGGGTTGTGTACCCCATCTCTGATAGCTCTTGGACTTCACCAGTGCAATGTGTACCGAAGAAGGGTGGCATGACCATGGTTGAAAATTCACAAAATGAGTTGATTCTTATCAGAACCATCACCGGTTGGAGGGTATGCATGGACTACCACAAGTTGAATAAAATGACCCGCAAGGATCACTTTCCACTGTCTTTTCTTGATCAGATGTTAGACCGACTTGCTGGGCGTGCCTTCTACTGTTTCTTGGATGGGTATTCTGGGTACAACCAAATCTTGATTGCTCTGGATGATCAGGAGAAGACCGCATTCACTTGTCCATACGACACCTTTACTTTTTTTCGAATGCCTTTCAGGTTGTGTAATGCACTGGCTACATTTCAGCGGCGTATGATGGCCATTTTCACCGATATGGTGGAAGACATTTTGGAGGTGTTCATGGACTATTTTAGTGTTGTGGGTGATTCATTTGATGAATACTTGAAAAATCTTGATAGAGTCTTGGCCCTTTGTGAAGAAACCAATCGTGTTCTCAATTGGAAGAAATGCCACTTTATGGTAGAATAGGGCATAGTTCTTGGGCATAAAATTTCAAAACATGGTATTGAAGTAGACAAAGCAAAAATTGATGTGATTTCAAGGCTCCCTCCCCTACCTCTATCAAGGGAGTTAGAAGTTTTCTTGGGCATGCGGGGTTCTACCGGAGATTTATCAAAGACTTTTCGAAGGTAGTGAATCCCTTATGCAAGTTGTTGGAAAAAGATGCCAAGTTCGTGTTTGATGAAGAGTGTATGTAAGCCTTTGAACTTCTCAAGCATAAGTTGACCACCACTCATATCATTACCGCACCCAATTGGAGCTTGCCCTTTGAGCTCATGTGTAATGCGAGCGATGTTGCGGTTAGGGTGGTTTTGGGTCAAAGAGTGAACAAAATATTTCATCTGGTGTACTATGCGAGTAAGACAATGAATGATGCTCAAGTGAACTACACGATGATCAAGAAAGAACTTTTGGCAATTGTGTTCGCTATGGAAAATTTTCGGTCGTATCTTATAAGTGCCAAGGTCATAGTCCATACCGATCATGCCGCACTCCAGTACTTGATGACAAAGAAAGATTCCAAAGCTAGACTGATACGATGGGTCTTGTTACTTCAAGAGTTTGATTTGGTGATTGTGGATTAGAAAGGTAGTGAAAACCAAGTGGCGGACCACTTGTCCTTCTTGGAGGAGGAGGGGAGGCCTCGTGATGGCCTAGAGATCAATGATTCATTTCCCGACGAACAACTCCTTACGGTATCGGTGAATGGTATGCCATGGTTTGCGGGCATTGCTAATTTTTTTGTGACTGGTATAATCCCGTGTGAACTCTCTTCTAACCAAATAAAGAAGCTCAAATGAGATAGTTTGGATTTTTATTAGGATGAGCCATACTTGTTCAAGATTTGCACTGATGGTGTGATCCAAAAGTATGTCCCGAAGGAATAACAATTGAGTATCTTGGAGGCTTGTCATTCCTCTCCCTATGGTAGCCATCATAGGGGGGCAAGGACGGCTTCCAAAGTTCTTAGTTGTGGGTTTTATTGGCCAACTTTGTACGAAGATACAAGTGAATTAATGAAGGGGTGTGACGAATGTCAAAGAGTGGGCAGAATTTCGAAGAAAGATGAGATGCCTCTCAATACCATTCTTGGGCATCGATTTTATGGGCCCGTTTGTTAGCTCGTGTGGGAACACATACATTCTTGTGGCGGTTGACTATGTTTTAAAGTGGGTTGAAGCCATGGCTTTGCCCAACAATGAGGCCCGGAGTGTTGCTTCATTTCTTAAGAAGAGCATTTTTACAAGGTTTGGTACTCCTCGTGCAATCATAAGTGATGGGGGTCTCATTTTTGCAATAGAGCTTTTGACACTTTGCTTGCAAAGTATGGTGTCAATCACAAAGTTTCTACTCCCTATCATCCTCAATCAAATTGTCAAGTGGAAGTCTCTAATAGGGAAATCAATAGTATATTGTCAAAGACGGTCAATGCTAATATGATCGATTAGTCAAAGAAGTTGGATGATGCTCTATGGGCTTATATGACTGCTTACAAGACTCCGATTGTTAATGTCTCTGTATAGGTTGGTATTTGGGAAAGCTTGCCATCTACCGGTTGAGTTAGAGCACAAGGCCATGTGGGCTTTGAGGAAGTTAAATCTTGAATGAGATGTGGCAGCAAATCTTCGTGTAGAGCAGCTTAATGAACTTGATGAATTCCGTTTCCATTCCTACTCCAGTTCTTCCTTGTAAAAGTACAAGATAAAGTAATGATAAATATTCTCGTAGCAAGGAGTTCAAAGTGGGTGATTTGGTTCTCTTGTTCAACTCTCGGTTACGTCTGTTTCCAGAAAAGCTTAAGTCAAAATGGAGTGGACCTTTTGAAGTGGTGTGTGTGACCCTGTTTGGGGCACTTGATTTAAAGAACAAAAATGGGGAAGTTTTTAGAGTGAATGGGCATAGGGTCAAGCACTACTTGGGAAAAATTGATGACAGCCAAGTGGTGTCACTTCTTCATCTCAAATGATTTGATGGTAACCTGTGCCACGACGTTAAATCAGGCGCTTCTTGGGAGGTAACCCATGTGTTTTTCTTCTTGTTTTGTTTGATTTTTATTGTTGTAGTGTAGGATTTATTTTTGCACTGACTGATTGTAAGATGTTGTAGGATTGTGCAGATGCAGTGCAGAAAAAAGATGGAAAATGACTACTCTCTCAAGATTGTCAATGCGAACCGCACTGCCATTTTGTGCGGCCGCAAAGACCTCAGTGCATTTTATGCGGATTGCAGTAGTTGCCTTGTCTGAGTCCTATGACTTCGAGCAGTGCAGACTGTTGTGCCATTTTGTGTGGTCCGCAGTGGGTAGGTGAGATGGACCCCAGGATCTTTTTCTATAAATAGGACCTGAGGCCCTACTTTTGAACTTTTCGAACTCTTTACTCTCAGAACTAAGAAAATACACTGTTCATCTTCCTTCTTGCTCGTAATTAGCTGCTAAAATTCGTTTATCTTTAGTACTTCTCACATATGGTAAATCTAACTTCTTCTTAATTACTTAATTTTGCAATTTTCTATTACTTTTTTTGTTTTCCTTTGTTCTTCTTTGTAGCCTTTCCGTATCTTTTTCAGTAATGTAACTTAGGTTAGTTAGTTCTTGTTTAAAGTTAGATTAGGTAGTTAAAACATTGGGCAAATACTTAGGGACTCTTTCTTAGGTGTAAAATAGGACTTAAAATTCAAAATATCATGAACCCTAGGTTGGTGCTGCTACTTGGTGTTCTGTGCGGACCACAGTGGAAATTATGCGGTCCGCGGTGCCCTTGTGCGGTCCGCAATGATATTTTGTGCGGACCGCATTGCTAAAAGTTTTGAAACCTGATCATTGAGGACCGCGCGCCACATTGCATTTTGTGCGGTCCGCGGTGCCTCAATGCGAACCGCAATAGCATTTTGTGCGGTCCACAATGCATTTATTCAGAGAGTAGGTAGTCTGAACCCCACCTCTGTGCGGACCGCGGTGTCATTTTGTGCGGTCCGCATTGGCTTCATTGCGGCCGCACTGCATTTTGTGCGGTCCGCACCCTACAACAAGTGAATTGTCTGCAATATTTTTTTGCAACTGTGAATTACAATGTTTTTCTGGATACTAACAAGTCTAATGAATGTTGTTTGCAGAAAATGGTGAAATCACGAGGCAAGGGTGGTAAACAACCAGGCAGGGGAGAGTCCTCCCGGGGTGGGAAACAAAAGATGATACAGTTGCCCCCCCAAGCCCGACAAAACATAAACAACACAAGGAAACTTATCAGAGCTGCTGATAGGGCTATTGATCAGTCGGGGAGTGTGTAAGAGCCCTTCTGGGAGGCATCATCAGACTCCGTGCCAGAGTACATTGCTGACTAGCCGGAGAGAAACAGATTGAGAGACACACCCCCAACATCCCCCACTGCCCAAGCTTTAGTTCATGTATCATCTGAGTCGTCTAAGGGCTCAGCTTAAGGCAGTGGAGATGAGTACTCCATTTTTTCTACAGCTTCATTATCCGTAGAGGATGCAATACCGCATGAGGGGGAAGAAGCACAAGGGGGTGATCCCCATGTTGGGGGGTTGAGTGGACTAGGAACCCGAAGGCATAGGAGGACCGGTTCGTTAGTGAGATTGTCTACCACAAGTTCAGAGAGTGGTGGCCAGAGAAGAGATTGATTCCGGAGAGAAAAATCATTACCCGGGATCTTTTGCCTCACAATCCAAATTGTTGAGTCAATTCAATGAAAGAGCTGGATGGGACTACTTTATCGGGCAAGTGGATGACGCAAATGAGCATTTGGTGAAAGAGTTCTACACCAACATGGCCCACATCAAAAAGGGTACCTCGGTCACCAAACTCCGGAACTTGACAGTGAAGATTGATGGCAAGACCATCAATGACTATTTGGGTTTCATAGAGTCCCTGTACCTTGACAAGATGAAATTGGGTGAAGAGGCTCATCAGAGAGTGCATTTAGCCAAGCAAGACAACAACTTGGAGACACCCGTCACTTATTGGGAAGCAATATTTTGAAAGTTTTAGTATGTTTCAGAGATTGGATTAGATCGGAACGAAGAAATCAAGGACGTGAAGATGTTATAGCCCAGAAGACGAGGAACTTGGAGATATATTAATACATGGCAACCCATCTGAATTTAACACTCCAGAAGAAGGCCACTCAGTTCATATTGATTACGACGAACTTACTAAGGCAATGCAAAACCTTTGAATTTACTCTTATTTGGTTAATTTACTTGTTGTTAAATGTAAACCTTTCAATTTGTAAGTTTGAATTTTGAAATAAATGTTGCACTTGCAATTTATAAGTGCAATTTTTCCCATCTTCATTGTATTCTTTATATTTTTACTTTATATTAATATAACTTACAATAGTTATACAAAATACAAAAAATAAAAATAAAAATTACACTAACCCGGCCTGGCCCGACCCCTTGTACCCGTTACCTTTACGGTTCATTTTTTACCCGGATGAACCCGAACCCGTTAAATCTGGTAAGCCCCAACCCGTAACCGGCCCGGACCCCAAACCATACGATTACTAATTTTTCCTACCCAGCCCGGCCCGACCTACCCGTTAGACACCCATACCTCTAACTGTTGCGTTCACACCGCCTTGCGTCTCGTCAATCAATATAATATCATCTGCAAATATCATACATCACGACACTTCCCCTTGTATGTAGCGCGTCAGTATGTCCATCGTCAGGGCAAACAAAAAAGGGCTTAGTGCTGACCCCTGATGCAACCCCATTATGACCGGAAAATGATCAGAGTCCTAACCCACCATCCTAACTCGGGTCTTTGCTCCATCATACATGTTTCAAGTATTTTTGTGAAAATTAAGATTAAGTTTCGTGAAATTAAATTCAAGTCAACTCAATTCCAGGCGAAGGGTGTAGGAAGGTATTCTCTATTGAATTCAAGAAATAGTTTTTTTTGGGGTTTTCGCCCGATGTTGATATCCGCATTGAAGTACGAATATATACGGATTTACGCCGCATAGGGCACTGTTAGGGAGGAATAACTTCCTACTAAGCATTTTTTCATATCCAAGGCTCGAAGCCGACACCTCTAGTTAAGAGAAGAGCATCCTCATCCACCACCACATAAGTTTGGTTGAATTCAAAAAGCAAAGTAAATCGAACTTTAAAGCAATGTAAACTGCAAGGGGAAATTTTGTCTATAGTCGTATGATGTTTAAATAATTTTTTTTACTCATAAAATATGGTTGATTTCATAGCCTAGTCAATTGTCACGACCCCAAAAACTCCGATCGTGATGGAGCCTATCACAGTACAAGGTAAGCCAACCAAACGTTTACCACAACAAAATCTTTTATAAAAATGATTTTCTAGTATCGAATAAGTCTCAAATTCGTCATATGAAATAGATGAATAAAACATAATATACAAAATACCAACACAACCCAACAAATCCGGTGTCACTAGTTAAGAGCCTCTAAATACAACTCAAAACTGACTGAATAATACATAATAAGTCTGGAATAACAAAATACTAAGATAGGAAGGAGGAAAGCAGGGTTGCGAATGCCGTGCAGCTACCTTGTAGTCTCCGGTAAAGCTCTGAGAGTGCTGGAAGCTCTCACTCCGATGCTCGGGCACCTAGTCTGCACACTAGGTGCAAGGAGTAACGTGAGTATGCCAACTCAGTAAGTAACTAAAGTAAATAAAGTGTGAGTGCAGTGACTAGCACTTAAAATCACATAAGAAGTCTCAACAGAAATATCAAGTCAAATTCTGCAATTTAATAGCCAGTTATCTCATAAAACTCTAGTTTCGGCTCAAAATCCTTTGAAAACATTTATTCGAAATTTTTCAAAAGAGGCTTAGTATAAAAGAAGAGTGAAACATAAAAATGTCACAAACAAGCCCCTCGGGCAAGGTATAACTCATAAGTATAGCCCTTCGGGCAAGCCTCTCAATCACTTGTGACTCAACTCTCGTCACATATTACTCACACTCAACACTCCGGCTCAATAAATATCTCATCGTCATAATAATGATAATAAGTTGTGGCATGCAGCCTGTTCCATAATTTATAGTCGACTTCGCTCACTGGGAATGTGCAGACTCCGGAGTGACTCCTACACCCCAAGCGTCATATCACTACGGCGTGCAACCCGATACAATATATATATAGCTACGACATGCAACCCGATTCATATATATAATATCGCTGCGGCATGCAGACCGATCAATAATAGATATATAATCCTCACCATTAGGTCTTAAACCTCTCTCAGTCTTTAACCTCATGGCCACTCAGGCATATCAGTAAAAGTCAGGGAACTCAACCAAACAATTTTTTCATATATTAAGAAATTGAGTGATGAAACCGGTTTTAAACAAATAGCATGTAAAACATGACTGAGGATATGCTTTCAAATCGAACAGAGTGAGGAAAGTAATAAAAATACCCATAAGGCTCTAAACAGGTCGGCACAAGGCCCCAAACACGGCGTACAACCCAACAGATAGTATCAATACCTAAAATACGGGATATCATAAGATTTCAAATCAAATACGCAGCTTAATAGTCGCTACGGGACGGACCAAGTCACAATCCCTACCGGTGCACGCCACACGCTCGTCGCTAGCATGTGCGTCACCTCATTTATCAAAACAATATGAAATCCCAGGGTTTCATACCCTCAGGTCCAGATTTACAATGGTTACTTACCTCAAACCGGATGAAATACTACTCCGCAATGCCCTTGCCTCTCGATCGGCCTCAACCCGCGTCGAATCTACCCAAAATCAGAATCATAACATTAGAATATGCTAAGGGAACGAAGCCCGTGCAAAAATAATCCAATGACACCAAGAAACCCGAAATTGGCCAAACCCAACCCCTGGGCCCAAGTCTCGGAATCCGATAAAATTTACATCAATAAATTCTTATCCTCCCACAAGTCCATACATACCAAAAATACCAAAATTCGACCACAAATGACCCCTCAAATCCCTAGATTAAGGTCTCCAATTTCCAAGCCCTAAACCCCTAATTTTTTTGCTACTAATTTCCATAGATTTCAAGCTTAATCAGTTAAAAACCATCATAGAAACAAGTTTAGGGTCCATAAATTTTACCTCCACGAAACCCACTTGAATTCTCTCTACAAATTTCTCTCCCAAGGTCAAACTCGCATGAAAATGGTGAAAAACAACTCAAAAATTGCGAAGGGCCAAATTTATATGTTCTGCCCCAGCAAAGCCGCTTCAGCGGTCAAAATCTCGCACTTGCGGTCCCAGTTGCGCATCTGCAAAATTCACTTAACTGGTCAAGGACCGCACCTGCGATCAAAATCCGGTATTTGTGCTATCGCAGGTGCGCTCAAACATCCGCATATGCAGTTCCAACTCCTCTAGCCCACTTCCGCATTTGCGGCCCTCTTTGACCTTCTGCGAGCCCGGACCTATCGTCCCCAAGCCGCAGGTGCAGTTATGACGTGAGCTTCAGCAACTTCAACTGCAAATTTCCAACTCCAAACCTCACGTCAACCATCCGAAATCACCCGGAGGCCTCCGGGACCTCAACCAAAAGTACGAACAAGTCATATACCACCATCCAAACTTATAGGAATCTTTGAAACACCTAAAACAACATCGAAACAACAAATCAACCACATATTCAAGCCTAAGAATTCTAAAAACTTCTGAATTTCGCTTTTGATCAAAAAGTCTATCAAACCTCGTCCGAATGAGCTGAAATTTTGTACACATATCCTATATGACACAATGGACCTACTGCAACTCCCGAAATTCCATTCTGATTCCTATATCAAAATCTCCTCTACCAACCGAAAACGCCAGAATTTCAATTTCGCCAATTGAAGCCTAAATCTACCACGGACGTCCAAAATATATTCCGATCACACTCCTAAGTCCCAAATCACCTCACGAAGCTATCTGAATCATAAAACCCAAATTTCGAGATCTATTAGTCACAAGTCAACTTCCGATTGACTTTTCCAACTAAATGGCCAACTTAAGATACCTAGTGTCTCAAACCTCTCTAAAACCATTCCGAACTCGGACTAACCCACTCGATACCATACAATACGACTGAACAAGGCATAAAGAAGTAGAAATAGGAAAAACAGAGTGGTAATTCATAAAATGACTGGCTGGGTCATTACATCTTCCCCCTCTTAAACAAACGTTCGTCCTCGAACGAGTTAAGAAACATATCTGAAACCTCAAATAGGTAAGGATATCTGCTCCATATTTCCCGCTCGGTCTCTCAGGTAGCTTCCTCCACAGGCCGACATCTCCACTGCACCTTCACTGAAGCTATATCCTTTGATCTCAACTTTCGAACCTGACGCTCCAAAATAACCACTGGCTCCACATCATAAGTCAAATCACCCTCTAACTGAACCGTGCTGAAATCCAAAACATGAGACACATCGCCAATATACTTCCGAAGCATTGAAACATGAAATACCGTATGCACACTCGATAAGTTGGGTGGCAAGGCAAACTTATAAGCCACCTACCCAATCCTCTGAAGCACCTCAAAAGGCCCAATAAGCCGAGGACTCAACTTCCCCTTCTTTCCAAATCTCAAAGCTCCCTTCATGGGTGAAACCTTCAGTAGCACCTTCTCCCCAACCATATAAGACATATCACGAATTTTTCTGTCAGCATAACTCTTTTGCCTCGACTGCGCTGTACGAAGCCTCTCCCGAATCACCTTCACCTTGTCTAAACCATCTTGTACCAAGTTTGTACCCAAAAGTCTAGCCTCGTCAGGCTCAAACCAACCAATTAGAGATCTACACTGCCTTCTATATAAAGCCTCGTATGGAGCCATCTGAATACTCGACTGATAACCGTTGTTATATGCAAACTCCGTGAGTGGTAGAAACTGATCCCATAAACTACCAAAGTCAATCACACAAGCGCGCAACATGTCCTCCAATATCTGAATAGTGCGTTCGGACTGCCTGTTCATCTGAGGGTGAAAAACTTTGCTCAACTCAACCTGAGTACCCAACTCTCACTGCACGGCCCTCCAAAACTGTAAAGTAAACTGAGTACCTTTATCTGAAATGATGAAAACTGGAACCCCATGCAGGCGAATAACCTCGCGGATATAAATCTCAGCTATCCGCTCCGAGGAATAGGTAGTACAAAGAGGAATGAAGTGCAGGGACTTGGTCAGCCAATCCACAATCACCCAAATAGCATCGAACTTCTTCAAAGTCCGTGGGAGCCTAACTACAAAGTCCATGGTGATCCGCTCCCACTTCCACTCTGGAATAACCATCTGCTGAAGCAAGTCACCCGGTCTCTGATGCTCATATTTCACCTGCTGACAATTAAGACACCGAGCTACAAATCCCACAATATTTTTCTTCATCCTCCTCACCAATAATGTTGTCTCAGATCCTGATACATCTTCGCGGCACCCGAATGAATGGAATATCGCGAGCTATAGGCCTCCTCTAAGATCAACTCCTGAAGCCCGTCTACATTGGGCACACATATCCGGCCATACATCCTCAACACTCCATCATCATCAATAGTTACATCTCTGGCATCGTCGTGATGAACTTTGTCCTTATTGACAAGCAAATGAAGATCATCATACTGGTGCTCTCTGATGTGATCAAATAAAGAAGACCGAGAAATCACACAAGCCAATACACGACTGGGCTCCAAAATATCCAACCTCACGAACCGATTGGCCAAGGCCTAAACATCTATTGTAATGGGTCTCTCCCTAGCAGGAATATATGCCACCCATACTCACCGCATTCCTACTTAGAGCATCAGCCACTACATTGGCCTTTCCGAATGGTACACGATAGTAATACCATAATCCTTTAGCAACTCTAACCATCTCCGCTGTCTCAAATTGAGATCCTCCTGTTTGGACAAGTGCTGGAAGCTACGATGATCAGTAAATACCTCACAAGACACACCATAGAAATAATGCCTCAAAATATTCAACGCGTGAACAATGACAGTCAACTCTAGATCATGAATGTGGTAGTTCTTCTTATGGGGCTTCAACTGACGATAAACATAAGCTATAACTCTACCCTCCTGCATTAATACACACCCAATACCAACTCTCGAAGCATCATAATACTCTGTGTATGAACCTGAAGCTGATGGCAAAACTAATACTGGAGCCGTGGTCAAGGCAGTCTTGAGTTTCTAAAAGCTTGCCTCACACTCACCGACCACATAAAATGAGCACCCTTTTAAGTCAATTTGGTCAAGGGCGATGCAATAGATGAAAATCCCTGAATGAATCAACGGTAATAACCCGCCAAACCAAGAAAGCTGCAAATCTCTGTGGCTGAGAATGGTCTGGGTCAACTCTGAACCTCTTCTATCTTCTTCGAATCAACCTGAATACCTTCACTAGACACCACGTGCCCCAAGAAAGCCACTAAACTGAGCCAAAACTCACACTTGGAGAACTTTGCATAAAGCTACTCCTCCCTCAATCTTTGCAACAAAACTCTCAAATGCTCCACGTGCTCCTCCTGACTACACGAATACACCAGAATATCATCAATGAAAACTATGACAAACGAGTCAAAATAAGGTCGGAACACACTGTTCATCAAATGCATGAATGTTGCTGGGGCATTGGTCAGCCCAAAAGACATCACGAAGAACTCATACTGTCCATATCGGATCCTGAAAGCTGTCTTGAGAATATCCGAGTCCCTGATCTTCAACTGGTGATACCCCGAACGGAGATCAATCTTAGAAAACACTTTTGCTCCCTGAAGTTGGTCGAATAAATCATCAATGCAAGGCATGGGATACTTGTTCTTAATTATAACCTTGTTCAACTGCTTGTAATCAATGCACATCCTCATCGTGCCATCTTTTTCCTTCACAAATAGAACAAGATCACCCCACGGTGAAACACTAGGCCGAATAAACCCCTTATCAAGGAGTTCCTGAAGTTGCTCCTTCAACTCTTTCAACTCCGCTGATGCCATACAATACGGTGGAATAGAGATGGGCTGAGTGCCCGACACCAAGTCAATACCAAAATCAATAACCCTATCCAGGGGCATGCCGGATAGGTCAGCAGGAAACACATCGAAAAAATCCTTCACTACGGGGACAGAATCAATACAGGGAGTCTCTGCACTGACATCTCTCAGAAAGGCCAAGTATGAAAGACAACCTTTCCCAACCATCCACTGGGCCTTTAGAAATGAAAACACCCTATTGGGAACAAAATCAGTCGCACCTCACCACTCAATTCATAGCACACCCGCCATAGCCAACGTCACTGTCTTAGCATGACAATCTAATATAGCACGACACGGAGATAACCAATCCATGCCTAATATAACATCAAAGTTCACCATATAAAACAACAATAGGTCCACTCGGGTCTCCATACCCCCAATAGTCACTACACACGATCGGTATACACGGTCCACAACTATAGTATCACCCACCGGAGTAGATACACAAACATATAAAGCAAGAGATTCACGTGGTGTATCCAAAAAAAGTGGAACCATGATAAAATAAAACAGAGGTATCTCTGTGGCAAACTGAGACAATACCTGTAATCACAACATTTGAAGCAACAACATCTGGTTTGGCTGGGAGTGCATAGAAATGGGCCTGACCGCCACCTGATCGACCTCCCCATCTGGGGCGACCCCAAGCCGACTGACCCTCACCCCTAGTTTCCTGAGCGGGTGGTGAAGTAACTGGAGCTGAAGTCGAGCGCTAACCCCTCTGCTGAGACGGACCATCAAGAAGACGACGACACAGCCTCCTCATATTCCCAAACACTCCACACTCGTAACAACTCCCTGGTGCGGGGAATGGGGACTGAAGGGAACCCCTAGTACTAGAGTGACCAGTAGAAGGACCTACCATGGAAGAACCCTGAACCGATGGATCACGGGACGAACTCTGGACTGGTAGGGCACTGAGTGATGAATGGCCATGATGCGAGCTATTAGAACCATGGCTCGATGATGCCCCACGATGAACTGGGCGAGCTTACTGAGCATGCCTAAATGGACGGCCTCTGCCGTGCTGAAACTGAACTCTCGAAGGAGCACCCCCAAAACTACCAGATCCCCAAGGCCTCTTGGCCTCTCTTTCCTCTCGCTCCTAGCGACGAACTGACTTAATCTCGCAAGCTATATCAACAACCTCCGAAAAAGTAGCACCTGACACCCTTTCCCTGGTCATGAGAATCCGAAGCTGATATGTGAGGCCATAACCGAACCTTATCTATCCGTAGAAACCAACCAAATAGCATGACGAGCTAACTTTGAGAACCTCATCTCATACTGCGTCAGAGTTATATCTCCCTGTCTCACTATGGTACATACTTCTCCAAGAAGAGAATGGAGAACTGCTACCAGGTAAGGGGCGCTGCATCAACAGGACTACGCCTCTCATAAGCTTCCCACCAAATAAAGGAAGCTTCAGAAAACTGAAAGGTAGTAAATGCGACCCCACTGGTCTCTAGAATACCCATTATGCGAAGAATCCTCTAGAAGACCCCACGGCCTCGACCGCGACCTCGGCCTCTAGTGGCCCTAACTAGTGGTCGTCCATCCTGACCGGTAGCACATGTCCTCACCATCTGTGAAAGAATAGATAATAAAAGTTTAGTACTAGAATCAATAGATTCGCACGACAAGAATTTCAAGAATGTGAAGTTTTTCCTAAAGGTTCTGTGGCCTCCCGAGGATAAGTATAGACATCTCCGTACCGATCCGCGAGACTCTGCTAAACCGGCTCATGACTCGTGAGACCTATGTAACTTAGGCTCTGATACCAACTTGTCACGACCCCAAATACCCCGGTCATGATGGCGCTTTTCACAGTTCTAGGCAAGCCAACCAAATGTTTACCACAACGAAATCTTTTATAAAAATTATTTTCTAGTATCGAATAAGTCTAAAATTCGTCATATGAAATAGATGAATAAAATAGAATATACCGAAAACCAGTACAAAATACCAACACAGCCCAACAAATCCGGTGTCACTAGTCAAGAGCCTCTAAATACAACTCAAAACTGACTGAATAATATATCATAAGTCTTGAATAACAGAATACTAAAATAGGAAGGAGGAAAGTAGGGCTGCGAACATTGTGCAGCTACCTTGCAGTTACCGGTAAAGCTCTGAGAGTGCTGAAAGATCTCACTCTAATGTTCGGGCACCTGGATCTACACACAAGGTGCAAGGAGTAACGCGAGTATGCCAACTTAGTAAGTAACTAAAGTAAATAAAGTCTCAGTGCAGTGACAAGCATTTAAAATCACATAAGAAGTCTCAACAGAAATATCAAGTCAAATTCTGCAATTTAATAGCCATTTATCTCATAAAACTCTAGTTTCGGCTCAAAATCCTTTGAAAACATTTATTCGAAATTTTTCAAAAGAGGCTTAGTATAAAAGAAGAGTGAAACATAAAAATGTCACAAACAAGCCCCTCGGGCAAGGTATCACTCATAAGTATAGCCCGTCGGGCAAGCCTCTCAGTCACTCGTGACTCAGCTCTCGTCACATAGTACTCACACTTAGCACTCCGGCTCAATAAATATATCATAGTCATAATAATGATAATAATCGTTGCGGCGAGCAGCCCGTTCCATAATTTGTAGCCAACTACGCTCACTGGGGTGTACAGAATTCCGAGGGGCTCATACAACCCAATCGTCATATCGTTGCGGCGTGCAGCCCGATCCAATATACTGCGGCGTGCAGCCTGATCCATAATAGATATATATTCCTCACCATTAGGTCCTAAACCTTTCTTAGTCATTAACCTCACGGCCACTCGGGCGTATCAATAAAAGTCAGGGAACTCAGCCCAAACAATTTTTTCATATTTTAAAAAATAGAGTGATGAAATCGGTTTTAAACAAATAACATGTAAAACATAATTGAGGATATGCTTTCAAATCGAACAGAGTGAGGAAAAGTAATAAAAATACCCCTAAGGGTCTAAACAGGTCGGCACAAAGCCCAAAGATGGCGTACAACCCAACATATAGTATCAATCTCTAAAATACGGGATATCATAAGATTTCAAATCAAATACACGACTTAATAGTCGCTACGGGACGAACCAAGTCACAATCCCTACCGGTGCATGCCACACGCTCGTCACCTAGCATGCGTGTTACCTCATTTATTAAAACAATACGAAATACCGGGGTTTCATACCCTCAAGTTCAGATTTACAATGGTTACTTACCTCAAAACGGATGAAACACTACTCCGTAACACCATTACCTCTCGACTCGGCCTCAACTCATGTTGAATCTACCCAAAATCAGAATATGCTAAGGGAACGAAGCCCATCCGAAAATAATCCAATGACACCAAGGAATCCGAAATTGGCCAAACCCGACACCCGGGCCCACCTTTCGAAATCCGATAAAATTTACATCAATAAAATCCTTATCATCCCACGAGGCTATACATACCAAAAATACCAAAATCCGACCAAAAATGACCCCTTAAATCCCTAGATTAAGGTCTCCAATTTCCAAGCCCTAAGCCTCCAATTTTTTTACTACTAATTTTCATATATTTCAAGTTTAATCCGTCAAAAACCATCATAGAAACAAGTTTAGGGTCCAAAAATCTTACCTCTACGAAACCCTCTTGAATTCTCTCTTCAAATGGCTCTCCCAAGCACAGACCCGCATGAAAATGGTGAAAAACTACTCAAAAAAATCGCGACGGGCCAAATTTATATGTTCTACCTTAGCTAAACCACTTCTACAATCGAAATCTCGCACCTGCGGTCCCAGGTGCGCATATACAGAATTCACTTAACCGTTCAAGGACCGCACCTGCGATCAAAATCGCTCAATTGCGCTATCGCAGGTGCGCTCAAACATCCGCATCTGCGGTTCCAGCTCCTCTCGCCCACTTCCGCATCTGCGGTCCCTAAGCCGCGGTGCGGTTATGACAGGAGCTTCAGCAACTTCAGCTGCAAATTTCCAACTCTAAACCTCTCGTCAACCATCCGAAATCACCCCGAGGCCCCTAGGACCTCAACCAAAAGTACGAACAAGTCATATACCACCATCCAAACTTATACCAATCTTCGAAACACCTAAAACAACATCGAAACAAGAAATCAACCACGAATTCAAGCCTAAGAACTCCAAAACATCCGAATTCCGCTTTCAATCAAAAAGTCCATTATATCTCGTCCAAATGACCTGAAATTTTGCACACACATCCCATATGACACAGCAGACCTATTGCAACTCCCAGAATTCCATTCCGACCCCTATATCAAAATCTCCGCTACCAACCGAAAAACACCAAAATTTCAATTTCGCCAATTCAATCCTAAATCTTCCACGGACCACCAAAATACATTCCGATCATACTCTTAAGTCTCAAATCACCTCACGAAGCTATCCGAATCATAAAACCCAAATTCTGAGATCGATTACTCAAAAGTCAATTTCGTGTTGACTTTTCCAACTGAATGTCCAACTTAAAAGACTAAGTGTCTCAAACCTCTCCAAAACCATTCCGAACTCGGACCAACCCACTCGATACCATACAATACGACTGAACAAGACATAAAGAAGCATAAATAGGAAAAACGGAGCAGTAATTCATGAATCGACCGTCCGGATCATTACATCAATCAACTTGAATTTTATTGTCATTAAATTGCTACTTTTTTTTGATAAATTAAATCATAAAAGTTACTAATCTACGTTTTAATCAAAATATTACCTCATTTGTCTAAGTATCACAAAAAGTCACTAAGATAAAATCAAATGAACATACTATATGCTACTTAAACAAAGTTAATGACTTTGTGATATAAATAAAATATTTAGTAACTTGTTGTATTTTTTTTCTTCCTTTAAGAATTCCTCGCCTTATTTTTGAATAATTCGAATTTATAACCTATTGGTCGGAAGTGAAAGGTTCTCGCCACTCAAGCAACCCACTTGAAGGGTGCTCCCCACTTGATGTGATCATTTGTCAAAATTGAGTGAATTTTATTCTTAGGCAGCCTTATTCTTATACCAAAAATGTTTTATTTAATTTTCTGTGGTATCTAGGTAGTTGAGTGATTATTATATCATAATTAATTACTCCAAGGCATCATCACATCAATTTATCAATTAGTCAAATAAACTATTCTCTTTGGTACATGACTTCTTAGCATTTGATACACCCCTTAAAAAAAAATACTAACTCCTAAAAAAAATATCTTTTGACTAAATTATCTTTAATTTAAATTAGTATATTTTTAACTTGACATATTAAAATTTATAAATATGAAAGTTTGAAAAAAGGTAATTTCTTCGTAATTATGTAGAAGTCACTTATTTTGGATAAAATAAAAGGTAAAAAAGTCACTTGTTATGGAAGGAAGTAGGGTTGTGCATAATTTGATAAATACCTAATTACCGTATCGAAATAAAAAAATTTGGTATTTGGTATTCGATATTTTGGTATTCGGTAGAGTATATGATTTAAGTTTTAAAAAATATTGGTATTAGGTATGACATTTGGTATTTTAAAATAAATTATTGAAATGCCCATACCATACCGAAATATATATTATATTATACAATACATATATTATTAATTATAACATAAATATAAAATCTAAAATTTTACTTTACTTTATTCTCTAAGTTCATCAATTAACTCAATGCAAGTAATAAAATATTTTTAATGATCAAAGTTTTTTTTATGTATAGTTTTCTCTCTCTAAGTTGATATTTGCTAGTTTTGGACAAAACTTATGTCGACGTATGTTTTTAGTTTTGTACTTTTAAGTACTTTAATTCATAATATTACATTCTATGATTCTATGCACTAGTTAGTATTATAATCGAATAGATCGAAGTTACCTAACCAAAAAGTTCGAAATAAAAAAGAGAAAAATCGAATCATACAGAATTTAATATATTGATCTTGTATTTTAAAAGATCGAATACCAAAAATACCGAATCAAAATGTGTAAATACGGTACCGCATATAGTAATATAGTGTAATTTGAAGTAAGTTTTTATATTACTGACTCTCGTGACAGGCTCAGAACCGTCAATCATCAAAGAACGTTTAAAGTTGATCTTTGACGCAATGACAGAAGCCGTCAGAAATTTAACATTGTTTCTTCTCCAACCATTTCTTGTCATTGCGTTTAAAGTCCGCTGCTACAATCATTTTACTTAGACAAATGAATTCTGTAAATTACTTTTTAATAATTATCCTCCCAAATTATTCACCATGTTGATCAAATCACCTATCCAGTGCCTAAAGATTTTATTTGGTTGAAAGTTGAAACTTCTGATATTATGTTGCAAAGTATTTTTTTGGATAGTGACGAAGCTAAATTTTTTTTCAAGGGTGTCCAAATTTGAACGAAGTGAAAAAAAATTCCGACAAAAGATGTTCAATATATTTTATGTACCTCTAAAACGTAATATTTTATCTATTCTACAGTGTAATTTTTCGACAAAGGGTGATCAATGACCAATTGACTTCGCCACTGTTTTTGGATGATGAGGTTGTTTTTGGATTTGTAATTCACTTGAAAAAAGTTGAAGTTTTATGAATAGAAGAAAATAGTTTTACCCAAAAATCAATTTTTGTAACTTGAAATTATTTCTATAAAAAGTTTTCAAAACTGATTAAATTCTATGAACAAATAATGTTTTCAAATTTTTTTGGAAAAACTTTTAAAAACAAAAATCTACGTCCAAAAGGAAGCTAAGAAGTAAGAAAGAACAACTTAAAAAGGAAATTTCACCAAAGCTAACACTAATTTAGCACTTATCCGTTTCAATTTATGTGAATTATTTTCCTTTTAGTGGATGCCAAGAAGAATGATCACTTTCCGTATTTCGAAACTCATGCAACGATTTATAAATACACGAATTATATGTGCCTTATTTTCCACTAGTTTAAAAGTTTTTTCTTTTTTTTTAAATCTCCGTGTCAGTCAAATAGATTCGCAAAATTGAAACGAAGGGAGTATAATATATGATTAATAATAGTATGTAAAAATAAATTAATCTTCCATCTCGTATCTTCACTTTGTTTCAAACCAAAAAGGTTAATTAGTGGTAATACAGCGTTTGATTCTCCTACCACTTTGGCAAAGTGCAAACAGTAGTAAATACTTATACTTCAAATAGCCTAAGCCTATTCTAAAATTCGTACAAACCAAAGAAAGCTAACAGTGTAAACATGTCTGCTGCTTCCTTTCTCCTTCTCTTCCAAATTTTCATCTTTTTTCCTTTCACCATTAATGCATACTCTGATCTTGAAACCCTTTTAAAACTCAAAGAATCCATTGTTGGTATTTCAAGTTCTGGTCTCAATGACTGGAAAAATATCACAACAAATTCCTCAACTTCCACTTTTGTTCATTATTGTTCTTTCTCTGGTATTACATGTAATAATGATTTACGTGTTATATCTTTGAACATTTCTAATGTTCCTTTGTTTGGTACAATTCCACCTGAAATTGGTCTTTTAGACAAACTTGAAAATCTTATTATGTTTGGAGATAACTTAACTGGTACACTCCCTTTAGAAATATCCAAACTTTCTTCTATTAAATACGTTAATCTTTCAAATAACAGTTTTTCTGGTCCTTTTCCTAGAGAAATCTTGTTGGGGTTAATAGAACTTGAATCATTTGATATTTATAATAATAATTTTACTGGTGAGCTTCCTACTGAGTTTGTGAAACTTAAAAAGCTAAAGACTTTACATCTTGGAGGAAATTATTTTCATGGTGAAATACCAGAAGCTTATTCTTATATTGAAAGTTTACTATGGTTAGGTTTACAGGGTAATTCACTTACTGGAAAAATACCAAAGAGTTTGGCTTTGCTTCCAAATCTTGAAGAACTTAGGTTGGGTTATTTTAATAGTTATGAAGGTGGAATTCCAACTGAGTTTGGCTCTATTAGTACACTTAAGCTTCTTGATCTTGCTAATTGTAATCTTGATGGTGAAATTCCTCCTAGTCTTGGAAATTTGAAGAAGTTGCATTCTCTGTTCCTACATGCCAACCGTCTTACAGGTATTGGTTTGAAAACAACATTTTTTTACTTAAATTATTGCTGTTTATGTCAAAAACATAGAGTCTTGAGCTCGTTAAGTTTAAATCCTGAGTTCAGTCTCCAAACTCTGTGGTTTGGAGTGATTAATGTCAGTTGACCTTTCAATTAACCAACTCACCATTTTTTCACTTAATAGTACTATAAATTATATGTGAAAAGACTCATAAAAATAGTGTAAATACTAAGGTTTGAGCTCATACTTTTAATAAACATAGAATTTTGAGCTCGTTAAGTTTAAATTCTGAGTTCGTCGTCTCTGAAGTCTCTGGTTTGGAGACGGAGCTTAATGTCAATTGACCTGTCAATTAACCAACTCACCATTTTATCACTTTATCGCACTATAAATTATATGTGAAAAAACTCAATAAATATTGTGTAAATACTAAGTTTTGAGCTCATACTTCCTATAAACATAGAATCTTGAGCTCTTTAAATTTAAATTCTGAATTCATTTCTGAACTATATGGTTTGGAGAGCTTAATGTCAATTGGCCTGTCCATTAACCAACTCACTTTTTTTTTCACTTAATAGTATCATAGATGATATGTGAATTGACTTGACAAATATTGTAGTATATTTTAGGTTATGAGCTATTACTTTCAATAAGCTTAGAATCTTGAACTCGTTAAATTTAAATCTTGGATTCGTCTCTTCCTTGCAGGTCACATACCATCTGAACTCTCTGGTTTAAAGAGCTTGATGTCTCTAGACCTGTCCATTAACCAACTCACTGGAGAAATACCAGAGAGTTTCGTGAAGTTGCAGAATTTGACATTGATAAACTTTTTCAAGAACAACTTGCACGGTCCGATTCCCCCGTTTATTGGAGATCTTCCAAATCTTGAAGTGTTGCAGATTTGGGGCAACAATTTTACCCTGGAATTGCCCGAAAATCTTGGCCGTAATGGGAGGTTATTGAAACTGGATGTTACTGGCAATCATTTTACTGGAAGAATACCTCCTGATTTGTGTAAAAGTGGAAAGTTGAAGACTTTAATTCTAATGGAAAATTATTTCTTTGGTCCAATTCCTGAACAACTTGGTGAGTGCACATCGTTGACTCGAATTCGTGTTAGGAAGAATTACCTAAATGGTACTATTCCAGCTGGTTTTTTCAAGTTTCCTCTAATGGATATGCTTGAACTTGATAACAACTATTTCACGGGGCAGTTACCAACGGAGATCAACGCGAATAATCTCTCGAGTCTTGTGCTTTCTAACAACTGGATTACTGGAAATATTCCTCCATCTATTGGGAACTTGAAGAACTTAGTGACTTTGTCACTTGATAAGAACAGATTATCTGGTGAAATTCCTCAAGAAATTGCGAGTTTAAAGAAACTTGTGACCATCAACTTGAGTGGCAACAATTTAACAGGTGAAATCCCGAGTTCCATTGCTCTCTGCTCAGAACTAACATTAATTGACTTGAGCAGAAACCAATTGGCTGGTGAAGTTCCAAAAGAGATCACCAAATTAGACAGCTTGAACGTGCTCAACCTGTCGCGAAACCAACTGAATGGTGCCATTCCTGGAGATATTGGAGTGATGAGTGGTTTAACAGTTTTGGATCTTTCTTACAATGATCTTTCTGGGCGGAGACCGACCAACGGACAGTTAAAATTCTTCAGTGACAAGTCTTTTGTAGGAAATCCTAAACTCTGTTCGCCCCGTGCTACATTTTGTCCCTCAGCTTCAAACTCAGCTCAAAACTCCCACAAAAGCCATTCTGGGAAATTTACCACTACACAATTGGTGGTTATAATAATCATTTTAGTCACTGTTGCATTGCTGTTGGCGGTTACGTGGGTGTTCGTCAAGAAGGAAAAGTTCAAAAATTCAAAGATTTGGAAGCTAACAGCATTCCAGAAACTTGATTTCAGAGCTGAGGATGTTTTGGAGTGTTTAAAAGAAGAGAACATAATTGGAAAAGGTGGAGCTGGGGTAGTGTATCGAGGGTCAATGCCAAATGGCATCGACGTTGCAATAAAGAAACTTGTAGGCAGAGGAACCGGACACCACGATCATGGTTTCTCAGCTGAAATCCAAACACTAGGCAGAATCAAGCACAGGTACATCGTACGATTACTAGGATATGTCTCGAACAAGGATACAAACGTGCTGTTGTACGAGTACATGTCGAATGGTAGCTTAGGGGACATGTTACATGGTGCAAAAGGGGCACATTTGAGGTGGGAGACGAGGTATCGTATTGCTGTTGAAGCTGCAAAGGGATTGTGTTATTTGCACCATGATTGTTCGCCTTCAATTATTCATAGGGATGTTAAGTCGAATAATATTCTGCTGGATTCTGATTATGAAGCTCATGTTGCTGATTTTGGCTTAGCCAAATTCTTGCAAGATGCTGGTGCATCTGAATGCATGTCTTCTATTGCTGGCTCATATGGTTACATTGCACCAGGTAAATAACCACCCTTTGTTTTCTGTTATTTTTCTAGTATTATTTTAGAAAAAAATGAAATTTTGGTTGTAAATAAAGATCCAATTGGAAAAACATCAACTTAAGTTGTTTCATATTTGAGACTTGGACTTGGATCTTCTAGTCTATCCACTTAATAATTTACCAAATTTTTTTATTAGGATTTAAATTATATATACTAGCAAATCAACAGTTCTTTACGACATTAGTATAGTTTCACATGTTATAACAGATTACTTACCGTAATTTGCATGATATCAAACTGTGTTTTGCTACGAATATTACGTGAAATTTGTTTCAAATAGCTTCATAGTGTAAAAACTATTTTCTTTGTCGGTCTCATAAGTTCAATTTTTTTTATGAGTTTAGGTTCTGTACACTAATAATATAAGAAATATTTACACAATTTATAATGTCATTACTAGTGATTTTAGTTATAAAAATCACTCCAATTAGTAACCTTTAAAAATACTACTACTAACTATCTTGCTATAATAATGCCCTTTTATGTAACATTGAGAAGTCCTTTTTTATTGGTCAATGTTTTGCTATTCATAAAAATAGCAAGGTTTAGTCCTAGACACTTCACACACTAAGACCAAGAACAGTAAAAATTTTGGAATTTACTGAATTGTGGGGTTAAAGGGGGTGGAGGGAGTAAAGCTATATATAGTACCAGGACAAAATCTATTTAAAACTTTGTCCAAACATTAAATTCAGTCATTAATGTAGTTCTGAGCTAAATTTTGTTTGGATGTGAAAAACAGAGTACGCATACACGTTGAAAGTTGACCAAAAAAGCGATGTGTACAGTTTTGGAGTTGTACTGTTGGAATTGATCACAGGTCACAAACCAGTTGGTGAATTTGGGGACGGTGTAGATATAGTGAGATGGGTTAATAAAACAATATCAGAATTATCTCAGCCGTCCGATGCAGCTTCAGTTTTAGCAGTTGTTGACTCAAGGCTACACAGTTATCCTATTGGGAGTGTAATAAACTTGTTCAAGATTGCTATGATGTGTGTTGAAGAGGAAAGTTGTGCTAGGCCTACTATGAGAGAAGTTGTTCATTTGCTTACTAATCCACCTCAATCTACTACTACTGCTGCTACTACTACTCTCCTCGCCCTTTGAAATTAACGTCTAGCGCGGATCAAGTGTCTGGTTGAAAACACGTAAAGTTAAAGGACCGGGAAGACAAAGTCGTGCAAGTATAGATGTTTATTTGAATATTAGGTGTTTTTTTTTTGCCATTTTATTTTGCTTGTTTTTGTGTTGTAGTATGCAAGTTGTATAAAAGGGGCAAGAAGTAAAAAAGAAAAATGAAAAAAGAAACTCCTTTTAATTTCTGTCTATGGGTTTGAGGAGGTTATGAAACTGTTTCCACGGGAAAAATAAATAATTACAACATTGCATTATCAGTGGCTACTTGCTATATTAATAACATGTCCTATGTTTTATGCTTTGTGTCATTCATGGCCTAATTGAAATTTAGACATCATGCGATGCATGTACGAAAATATGATTTTTGGCGGAAGTAATTGAACCAATTGCCAAACCTCTATGGTTCGTTTGGTATGCAGATTAAATTATTTTGTTATTGTAGTTTATAATCCCGGGAGTAATTTATTTCACCTAGGAGGTGAGATAAAATAATACCAAGTTTAATTGGATAAGGAGGTATAAGATGGGATGTCTAGGATTAAGTCAGTGATAAATTTATACCGTCAATCAAACTCAACATACATTTAGTACTACACTTTATTTCACCTTATCCCGCGTACCAAACAATCCCTACGAGTATATGAATTCCGGTGATCTCACACCATTCACAACGTTAGGGTCAGGTTGGTTGGTATATAAGGAGAATTAATTACTAGCTGAAAAAAAAGGACATAAAATCTTGTGGTATAATTTGAATATCTAAAAAATATTTATTCTTTCTCCAAATTAATTGCCTTAGAATCTTTGCTAAGGCATATGTCGGAAACAACATATGCTTGTATCAGATTTGTTAAGTTGTATGCAATATAGGGCTGTCAAATTTAGTCAATACCCAAATGACCTGTCCAACCCGCTCAAGATTGGGTTGGTTATTGACCCCGTCCATTTATTGAACTCAATCGATGTTGATCTAACCCATCTCAACCTAAAAATACCTTAGAAATATTTTTTTTGTTTAATATGTTATATATAACCATAACAAAGGGGAAAATATCTTATTTAGTAATTATACAATTCATAAGATAACAACACATATTAAGTAAAGCTTGATAAGAGTTGGACGGGTTGGGCTATGACCCAAAGTTTAGCCCAATCTTAACCCAACTCATTTTAGCTCAAAATGACCCGCCCAATTACTGCCTCAACCCATTTTGACCCGCCTAAAACCGGTCTAACCTACCCATTTGATACCCTAATGCAATTTCCTGATATTTGCAGCATATTTCCTGATCCTTATTGCATCTCGATTTCGAATATTGCTATCAAGGCACCACACAATAATCTCTCCCTCTTTATACAACGCGTATTATAGAGCCCCACCCAATATTCCAAGTACTTAACTGTCTCCGTCGTTCATCTCTTCGGGCAATTGCAAACCCCAAAAACACTTTTTGACACTATCATAAAAAATGATCTGTGCTTCCAAGTCAATCCAACAGAACACTCCATTGATGACTCCAACTGATGTGATATTCGTCCAACTAAATTGGAATACTTGGAGAGGTACATCTAGCGTGAGATTGTTACACTAGAACGAAAACCAAACCAAATTTTGTAACGAACTATAGTAAATGAGATCACATCTTTTTCAGGGTCATCTACCTTGCAAAGAAATCCAACAGCTACGCGGTCTATGCAGCTGGTTTTAGTTACAGGAACTGCAACATGTTGCCTCGTTAAAGGATTATAAACATAATAAACTCTCTCATACCATAAATCCTCAGCGACAAGAATGAAACCATTAGATGATGCAATAATGTAGACTCCCCTGCCAAGAAATTTGACCGATTCATCTAAAATACCATCAATCACTTCCGAAGATTTCTCCAATGAGAAGAAAAAGCTAATATCTGAACATTTAGAAAGCTCTCTATCTTGACAAAAGAAACCTATCATTTGAGACGGCTTCCATCGTCGTTGAGAACGACAACTATAAACCAAAGATGGATCAGCAATGTACTTCCTCCACTGCTTACATACAGATTCAAACCTTGCCAAAGATTTAGAAGGCAAACAATGTAATATTTCAATTATGATATCCTCGGACAACCGACGTACATGTTTATCAGACGATCTGCATAGACGTTTCATGCTAACACTTGTGTGATCTTAGACCCCTGAAACTACAACAAGAAGCAGTTTCAACTTTGTTAAGTACTTCAAATTTCATTATTAGTGGCGAAGTTAGGAATTTCCTTAAAAGAAGTGAAAATAGTTCCCCATAAAGGTTATTCAGTATATGTTTTATACCTCTAAAACCTAATATTTTACCTATTTATGCAGTATAATTTCTGACGAAGGATGATCAATTGACCACTCTTCAAGACATGTAGCTTAGGTCTTTGATCTCTGTTCATCGTTTCAACATGAAGTTCAGACAAAAAGTCAACCTTTTCTATCAATTCAAGCAAAATACTGAATTATGAAACAGTTTATTTAACTTAAATACGAGCCTATAAGGAAATCATAACTCTCAAATTTTTATTTACACAATCAAGTTCCAAACGTCCCTAATGATAGGAGCCTTGAAATAAAGTAATCAACCAGTTATTTAACTTCAATACGAGACTGCAAGGAAATCATAACTTTGAATTGAATACAGAGTTGTCACAAAGATGAGATTTTCTATACACAATCAATTCCGAACTTCCCTAGTGATCGGAATCTTGGATTCGTATGATGAATTGGAATTTTATCAACTGAAAAACTAATGTTTTATGTTTATCATTTGCAACTCAAGAAAATTTAGCAGTGGTTGTGTAATTCGTTTCGTACTAAACCACAAGTATAATGATCAAATAGTTTCAAATAAAATTAAATTATCATGTGTAATCAAAATTAAATTATCAAACTTTGCTGTAAAAAATTAGGAGGGAGCCTTGGAGCAACGTAAAATTCTCTCTATGACCTATAGGTCATGGGTTCGAGGCTTCGAGCTGTGGAATCAGCCACCGATATTAGCGTAGGCTGCCTACATCACATCCCCTTGGTATGCGGTCCTTCCCCGGACTCTGGATGAACGCAAGATGCTTCGTGTATGAAAATATTGCCAGACCATACACTGGTGAAAGAGATACTTATTTGATATAGACTTGCCAATTAGCATGACATCAAATATCTATATCTATATATATATTAAAGCAAGAAAGTTACCATATATAATTGACATTATGGTTAAGTTAAGTGGCAAGCTAATAAATGTCAATAGTATATGGTAACTTTATTCTATATTTGACTATTTTAGTTAAATATAAATATTATATATATATACACACATATATACATACATACATACATACATGGAGGAAGTAGAAAAGTTTTTGTAGTAATTAGAAGACGTTTAATTTTTTTCTAAAACATTTAAGGGGTAATAACTAAAACATTTATTCTCACAATAAAATAAATAAAATAACAAAAAGTAGGAAAAAACCCAAAACGGATAAAAATATAGAGAAGATCAAAGTAATGTTTGATTGAAGGGCAAAATGGTCAATTAGTTTTTAATGGGTAAAATTGTAAATCAACTTTTGACTTGGAGGTGTTCCTACTTTTAGTATAGTAGATGATAGATGATATGATATGATATGATATGATATATATGGAATTTGAATTAAAATATAATTTTGAATTTATAGATAAATTTTTAAAATTAGAATTTAAATTAAAAATAAAATTTATCTTTTTTTATCATGTTATCATACTTAATTCGGTTAATGATCATATGCAATCATGTTAGGAACTTTTGTTATTTTTCTAATTTTTAAATACTACTTCGCCTCTAGCCAAAAAAAGAAAACTACTCTATATAACTATAAAACTCTTTCATATTTAAAACCGTATAAGTATAGTTCTTTGAAACACTGTAGCTAGATTTGAATAAAATGAATTTCTTTTAAAAAAAATATAATATATAGGGTACATATCTATGTTTATCCAAATAACAAAAAAGAGTTTACAAAACCAAATAAAAGTTTACTTACATATATAATAAAGTAAACATACATGTTGGAGAAAGAAACATCACAAAATCAGTCAATATTAAAAAAAAATATTTTTTTTCTTCTTGAAGAATATTTGTTTGAAGAGTCAATTTGCATAAATGGACATCAAACAAATAACAAAACTTTGGCTATACAATTGCTATCATTAATTTCAATTTAGCACATTCAAGGAATTGAACGGTATAAGCTGAACCCTTTCATTTAGCTGTAGTTAAGCCAATATTGCAAGGGTATAATATTTTTTTCATTGAAAAATATTAGTTTTGAATCATTAGATTATGTGAAAGTTTATTTTTTCAAACTCAACAAGAGAGAAATTGGTTTTTAATTGATAATTTCTACAACGACTTTTAAGTGTAACAAAGAGTATATATATATAAAAAATCGGTATGGCGTGATTTTTTTTAAAATGTAAACAAATTATTTCGAAAAAACTCTTTACCTTTTTTACTTCAAAGATAATGAAAAGATAAGATATTTTTTAACATTAGTAGAGAGTTTTAAAATTATTATAATAGAAGTTATATCATGGATAAACTCAAAAAAACTGAAATCTTATGGAATATTTACATAATATCCGGCCATATTTATTGTATAATTTTTATAGCTAATATAAATAGATGATATACCGACAACACACGATTATACACATATTATATAGGGGAAATGGCCAAAATTGTCCCTATACTATCGAAAATTAGTCACATTTATACCCGTTTCTACTTTCAGTCCAAATATACGCCTACCGTTAGTAAAGTAGACAAAATCATCCCTAACTCTAACAGAAGTCCACCGTGACAGTGGGACCCTTCTCTTAAACTGCCAACTAGGCAAATATTAACCCAAATATTAAAGATCCATGCCCATTTCTTTGACCCATGCCCATTTTTTTGACCCCTCCCTTCCCGTTTATACTCATTTATCTTTACAAACCCATACCCGACCCACCCACTCCCCTCAACTGTTTATTCTTTATTCTTTTTATTTTCATTTTTTCCTTTACATCCTTCTCTTAGCACAATTCCATTCAAAATTAGAAATTCAAGCAAACTTTTTGGCAAAATGAAATGACAAGAAATTCATCACTGGAGCTGTAACTTTCCAGATTCAAGGCACAAAGATTTAACCAATTCTAATTTAAATAACAAGTTGCAACGTCTTCGGCAGATCAGAAAAAATGGACAAAATACTCTTTCTTTTTTCCGATCAAGCTCTAACAAAAGGGTACAAATGATAAAAAAAAATTGATCAAGTGTTGGTCTCTCCATCTTCAAATCATCATCTTGAATTCATAAATGGATTCTAATGAACCAAAGGTCCCAATAGATCTAAAATCACCAGTGAAGCCGGATTTTTGACCAAATTCCGATGAGTATTTTCACTAATGACAAGACAGAGAAAGGAGAAATTGTCGAAGCTTTTTCCGACCTAACTCCGATAAATTTCTTCACTGATAGTTCTTAATCATGCTTGAACATCTGATTGGAGCACACTACAAGCTTTAAGATTTGAGAATAATAAAAAGGGAAGAAAAGAAAATATAGGGTGGAAGGGGAGATGGAAGGTGACGATCTGGGAAACAAATTCTTATATTTGGCCGGTGGAAAGAGCAGATGACATGGCAGGGAAGATGGGTGTGTTGGGGGGTCTGGTCTGCCGGCGAGATTTGGTAGAGAGATAGAGAGTGAGAGAGTGAGAGAGAGAAAGGTGGGACCCATAAGGTATTTTTATAAGTTGGTCAAAGAAATGGGCATGGACCTTTAATATTTGGGTTAATATTTGCCTAATTGGCAGTTTAAGAGAAGGGTCCCGCTGCTACGGTGGATTTCTGTTAGGGTTAGGGATGATTTTGTCTACTTTACTAACGGTAGGTATATATTTGGACCGAAAGTAGAGACGGATATAAACGAGACTAATTTTCGATAGTATAGAGACAATTTTGGCCTTTTCCCTATTTATATATATGGATTATATATAATTACACATCATTCAATTTTTTAATTTAAGTGGTCGGATGAGCACCTATCAAGGATGATTAGATAAAGCAAAATAAAAATATGAAATAATTTCAACCAAAGACTAAAAATATAATTAAAGTTCATATGTAGACAATTTTTTTTAAAACTCATCCTTTTATAGTGAAATAAATTAATTTTTTTAACAAAATAAATAATAACATAAAAAATAAGATAAGATAAAATAAATATTGAAAAAAATGTTAGCAAGATCTAAAAACCAGAAATAAAAGATGACAACAAAATTCTTCTTATGTTTCATCTTTGTTGAGTATAAAAAATTTGAAAGTTAATCTCATCAATTTCAAATATTTTTTTTCAACACAAAAACATAGATTATAAAATAAGGATATCTTAGAATATTTTTTTTAATTTACATTATGTGTCATTTTTTTTAAAATCACTATTAGTAACAAACTGATATGATATTCGAATTTGAATTGGAATGCAATTTGAGTAGTTTGTATTGAGGTTAAGCCAAGTATGGTGTCGAAAAATAAACTACTTGACAATTTTAAGACAATATATGCAATATTTTATAATAATAATCAACTAATTTAATATTTAATGATTCAAAGAACAAAATTTTCGTAGGGTATTAAATATTCAAATTCTGGGGCTAGAGATATAGATAAACTTAAAGTGGAGTCATACTGAAATAAATCCGGCCAAAGAATTTAAATTTTTAGATAGCCAATTAAAGTGAATTTTAAATTAAGGATAATATCTTCACTTGTATCATTATAAAGATAATCATTATTATAATATGTATAATTTTAGAAATTGAATTTTCAAAATAGAAATATTTTTTGAAATATAATATCATACCAAATAAAAGTTCAAGTCGTAGTATAAGAGTTACGTCGTAATCAAAGAATCGTTTATATCGTGTCAACCTTTGTGCTTTGTCATAAATATGAGTTATTATTTCACTTTGTGGCTATTTTTAGGTTCCAATGACACCTATAAGAATAGTGCAAAAATAAAATTATCACTATGAGAATTGAAAAAATGTTAGTCTTTTTTTTTCATGTAGTGTTTCTTAATTAATATCTAACGATTATCTATAATTATATAGAAGGTTTAAATGTTAAGGTTATTTACATATAATTCAAATAACTCAGATATTTAACAAGGTTAATGTCAATTATCAAAATGGGATAAAAAAAATCACTAGCTAAAGAATTTTTTATATTTTTAGATAGCCAACTAAAATAGTTTTAAATTAAGAATAATATTTTCAATTACATTATTATAAAAACAATTATTATTGAAAAATAAAGTTTTAGAAACTGAAGTTTTAAAAAAGAAATATTTTTTAAGAGATATCAACACACCAAATAAGAGTTCAAGTAGTAGTAAAAGAGTTAAGTCTTATCCAAAGAGTCATTCATTGTCTCAACATTTGATTATTTTGCCATAAATATGAGTTATTATTTTGCTTCCTGACTATTTTTAGGATCCAATGACACCGACAAGAATGGACTAAAAATAGAAGAAATGGTTAATTTTTTTCATGTAGTTAATATCCAATGATTATCAATATTTACTAAGAAAGTATAAATTTTAAGATTATTTACACACAATACAAATTACTTAAATATTTGACATAATTAGTGTGAGTAATAATACTAGTAATAATCTCAAAACGGGCGTCACAAGAAAAATACCTGGAGCAGAAGCCTTTATACAGCAATGAGAATAACAATGAGGCACACTAACCCTAAAAGTAAAGAGATGATGAATATACAGAGTTTTATGTTAATGTCCGTAAAATTTCCTTTGTCAAAACTTCTTTTTAAAGAACCACTTTTAAAAGTTTAAGATTATGTTAGTTTACGTGCAGCCAAAAAACATGACAATTTGGGAATTCGAGGGACATACTGGGGAATAATGGTAAAGAAACAGATTATTGAACCTTCCTAGCAAAAGCAGAACTAAAAAAATAATGTGTATTTTTAATTTTATATGACTATTTATTTAAGCTATACATTTTTCTTTTCTGAGTCAAATTCGCAAATACTTAGTCGAAATTTTGCTATTTTAGATAAAATATTTATTTACTCAATATACGGAGTTCAAACAACATACTTTTTTTTATACAATGATAATATATATTCTAACTGTGTATTCCTTCCTTTTCTGACCAAATATATAAAAGTAACTTGATTAAAATATCATTATCTTTAGCTAAATAAAAAGTTATAGTCAAAATAACGTTGTTTCAAAAAAATCCAAATTTTGGCAAGAAAAAAATGATTTAAATAGTTGGCGGCCTTTAGAAGATAAAAATATATTTTATTTTTAAAAATGCCGCATGGACAAAAAAATCCATATGGCAGCGGATGTGTCACACTTCCATGGATTGCCAACATCTATGGGTCAAGGCCAGGGGCGGAGCCACATGCTCCAAAGGGGTGTCAACCGACACCTCTTCGCTGAAAAATTACATTGTATAGCTCGGTAATTTTTTTTAAAAAAAATCTATATATACTATATAATGACACATTTGACTTCTTAGTAAGTTTATTTCTTTATATTTTGACTTCCCTTCATGAAAATTCTGGTTGCGCCACTGATCAAGGCTATGTAATTGCCAAGTTCAAGGAAGTATAAAAGACCACGTAAAGTTTAAGGAGAACTAAACAAAAGTTGCCATATTCTGGAGGTCCAAACTGTTCACCCATTTATTTATCATATAATCTATGTTAAACACTTAATCTAGAGCTTAACACTTCGTGATCGAAACAATTTTAGGATTAAGGAGTTTCAACCAAAGTAGCATGACTTTTTCATAAAATATCTGTCTCTATTACTCGAACTAATCACCCCCTGAGAATTGTCTCCCTTTTTACCATGCAATGAAGGGCAGATAGCTTAGCTTTGCCTTTAGAAATAAGAAATAAAATAAATTCATGTGAAGGGCTTAATCAATAGGAAAAGATAGCCGCAAACAGAAGTAGCAGCTATTGCTATTTCATTCCTTCTCACTCTTTTAGCTCTGATGTAATTCTTCTTCCAACAAGAGTTATCCTTTTTCTAGATGTTGTGAGAGCTTTCGGTCCTTGAGTATGAAGCTTCTATCCGCTCTTGGGTTCATAACTGATCCTATTGAATTAGTAGCATATGAATACAGTTGTCTCCGGGTCTGGGTTATTTCCTTTACATGGATTTTCCCTAGGCAGATAGAGCGAAAATAGAAAGCGATATATCCGCTTCTAATATCCGCTCTAATTAGGTTGCAGTTGCTCTTTGAGTTCTCTACGAGTTTTACGTTAAAAATACTGCATTATTTCAATAGGACATACTTGAATGCTAGGATTAAAATTGCTTTACTTTTCTTGCTGATGAACTTCAGCCTTTCAATGACTATAATTTGATATAAATCTTATTTTATATCTGTCCCTATTTGACTACAAAGAATGCCATTTATTTTCGTACGCTAGTTATTTAATTTTTTGGACTTAGAACCTTTGCTATAGCTAGTTGTACCTTTTTTTTTTTTTTTTTTTTTTTTTTGCAGCTGCAATAATATATGCTTATTTTAGATTTGGTAAGCTGACGTTGAGTGCAATATATATGTGCCATGTTTTCTTAACATTTTTCTTTTGCTTTTCATTAACATTCAGTACTTTTTAGCGAGGAGTTTTCAGCAAAACAGTACTATATAGAGAGGAGTACTTTTTAGTTTTATATCTTTGCTTTGCAACAAAAATTGATGTGTTAATTCTTGGTTTTGTCCTTGGCTTGTTAAAATAGACTAATATGCCACCTATTACCAATATGAGCGTGAAACATTTTTCTTTTCTACAACAAATGTGATATTTAATCACGAAATTATTAGCTACGATTGAAAATTTGTTACTAATAATTCACTTTCGGTGACGAAACACAAATTTAGTAGCAGATTTTTTGTCCCCGGAAGTTTCCCGCTAAAAAGATAAATTGACGCCAATTATTGAGTAATGTTAACCACGGATTAAAGTTACTGGTGACAAATTAGCTTCGTCACTAATGTTGTAAATAATTGGTGACAAACCATTATTTGTCTTTGAAATTTATTATATTTTGGATACAAAAATTTCGTCACTAAAAACATGTAGTTAAAACATAGACAACATAGAATTTGTAGTTCAATGATATAAACTTTAGCTATAAAATTTAATCTTTATTTGTGACCTTAATTTTTGCCAGTAATAGTATAAACAATTAGTGACAATCGTACATCGTCTCTATTTGATCTATGAAATTATTAGCTACTACCAAAAAAAATTATCATTAATTATTCACTTCGGGACAAATATTACATTTCGTACTTAAAAGCGCGAGTCACGTACTTCTGGTGGCGATACATATATCTATTACGATTTTCTACCAAAAAATTGGATTGGTGGTAATTATTGAGTAATATTAACCACAAAACTAAAATTATCGATGATACATTAGTTTCATTACCAAATTTTGCCGATAATTTACGACAAATTATTCTTTGCCTTATAAATAGTTAAATTTTTGGATGCCGAAATAATTCGTCACTAAAAGCATGGTGTTGAAATAATGAGAATTGAAATATATATTTAATTGGTATTATATACTTTAGCCTAAATTTTTTATATTTATTTGTGACCTTATTTGTCACTAATAACATGATGTTTTCTTTGATTTTTTTTTCTAGTTGTTGCTACTATCTCGCTTTGCATAGTGCTTTATCATAAGTGTTGTGATTTTGTTTACTGAGCCAAGGGTCTTCTGGAAACAATCTCTCTACCTTCACAAGGTAAGAGTAAGACACTTGTGACAATTTCTATACATGTTTGAATTTGACTCATACATATAGTGAATTTTTCGGACACTTTACACTATTTGAACAAAAACTACTAAATTTACATAAACTCGTAAATGGCAAGGTGGATCCGCCACTGGGCCACGGTCGGGTCGGGAGCATGGGAAGGACCAGGCTGATTTGAGATTTTGAGTATATGTGTGCACCATAGAGAAAGAATAAATATTTTTTTTAAGTCAGAATCAAAGTCGGATAGACTAAAATAGACTTTATTTTATTGTTGTTTCAGGGATATGGGTGCAGTGCGCTCCTTATCGACGAATAGGTGCAATAATGTTTGATCCTATATATTTAACATCTTTATGAAGTTATTAGTAACTTTTACTTGCCATTTTATTTGTTTAGGAATCGTTTGGTTTTCATGATTAGAATAATAATTTCAGTATTAAATTTAAAATTATATTTATTTTATATTGAATTATTGGTATTAGTTAAATCCGCTATAAATTTTAGGCTAATATAAAATTGATCGAAACTAATTGGCATTCTAGCATAAAAACCCTTAGCAAAATATCGTTCGTATTAAAATCAAGCAATGCCCATCCCAGTCAAAATACACACACAAATTGTAGAAGTAAAAGTCATTAAAGCATTATTATTGAATATGTCATATCTATTAACATTTCTTTTTGACAATGGTCCGAGTTAGGGGTGTGCATTCGATTTATCGATTCGATTTGATCCTTATCGATTATCGATTTGTACATATGCTTATCGTTATCGTTTCAATAAGGTTTCGATTTTTTCGATTTATCGATTTTGGGGGCTTATCGATTCGGTTATCGATTACACCAATAAGAAAATTTGCGGGATTCCACGGAAAGTATATCGCTATAAACGCGCCTAACTAATATGAAAGAAGCTAAAATAAGACGAACACCGTTTATAACATAAAAATTGTGTCAACAAGCACATGCAACAAAACTAAAGTAAGGGATCAAATGTATGCCACCAACACTCCAACGGTATAAAAAAACAAAACAAAACAAAATACATCATCACGGCTAATTCTGTTTTCCATTAATTTGAACTTCATTCTCTTGATCTTTAAATATGATCAATCCTTAAATGTGGTAGAGGAAATAATAGGATTAGGGACTTAGGATAAAGGAAAGGGTATTATAGAATAAGGGTAAAAAAATATATATATGTCTTTTTAGTATATCTTATCGGTGACGCATTCTATATAGATTAGGGAAAATGATATTGTATAGCCGCTTAGCGGAATATATATACATTCTGTATGTTATATTAAAAAATTATAGTATAAATTTTATACACTTTTTCTGCTACCAAATATCTGGCGTAGGCTAAAAGTGATAATACCCCTATAGATTAGCTATAAGATATTTGTGATAAATTAATTAATCTACACAAATAGGTAATTACTCATTTTACAAGTGTCTACACTAGGGGTGTGCATTCGATTTATCGATTCGATTTTGACCCTTATCGATAATTACTTATCGATTATCGATTTGTACATATGCTAATCGTTATCATTTCAATATGGTTTCAATTTTTTTGATTTCGATTTCGATAACAAATAATCGATTCGATTTATCAATAAACCGATTCGAATGCACACCCCTAGTCCGAGTTTTATATATAAGGTAGTTTTTATTTGCTGTTTATCTAATTAAAATCTTCTACACCAACTTCTCAATTGTTTCCCTTAACATATCTTTTTCTATTTCATGTTTTGGACTTAAGGATTTCAAACTTGTGTTGAATTTATAGATTTTGTACAGATTGCTTGGACCATTGCAATTCATTAAAAAATATTAGTAAGAAATTTGATCCATGTCTTATTAGTTCACTATTATTTTTCTTACGCTTGATAATTAACAATACTAATTTTTTGCCAACTCAAATTGCTTATTTTTTTTAAAAAAAAGTTATCGACATTTTGAGTTATACCCTAATATTAAGGAGTTTTAAATCAAATAAGACTTTATATATACATATTTTTTCCTTTTTTTATTTGTACTATGCATCTAAACTATAATGCTTTTCTTGTTGCATTTATCCTATTTCACGTATAACTCTTGTTTTATGAGCTGCAAGGCCTTACATGTGTTGCGGCTGAAGACAATTCCCTTTGGCTAAAGGTTTTAAGTATTCTACGAAGATTTTTAAGTCACCTTTTAAAATTCATTAATAGTGGTTAACTGGTCAAACTTAGGCTTATATTAATCATTTTCTAAAATAAGTATTTGAAGAAAATAGCTCTTTAATTGCTAGCTTCTAAAGTAAGTTGTCTTTAATTATGAAAATAATTTCCAGTCTCACTGGACTTCACGAAAGAACGACTTTGTGTGGCAAACTAAGAAAGTTTGAATTTTTTTTAGAAAGCAACACCTGTCCTTATCCTTAGTTTTTATAACGTTAGAATAGTACTAGGTGTGTCTAATAGGGATTGGTCTAGTACAGATGTCACAGCTGGTAAAAGCTTAGTATATAGAGTCCATGAAATCAGTATAAAGAGCAGCTTTTGGAACGAAAATCCTTTATTAAACTTCTGTCAATTTTCTTTATTACTTTTTGGTAGTCTATTACAATACAAAGTCAAAGTTCAACCTTGGAATAAATTCTAAAAAAAAACTCGTTCAAGAATATTTAAAGAATCTGGCCAAGATACTATTCAAAAAATTTGAAGTAAAACAGATTTCTTATAAATAAATAATAGAACACCAATTTTAAGAAAACAACTAAACTAATCTATACTATTAAAAGCACGAAGCCCTTAGCGAAATATTGTTTGCCTTTTTTATCCTTTTAAAATAGTGTTCACACCAGACAAAATAGTCATTTGATTATTCTGCTAGCTAATATTTAGGAGTTTAAATTAAACCAAATTTATTACTTATTAAATCTTTCCTTATTTGAATCAAGTAATAAGTTCTTATAATTAGGACTTTAAAATTATTAAAATTTTACCGTATATAAATTTTACAATTAAAGTATGATTAAATTATACAAAATCTTTATGCCTAATACATTCCTTATTTGAATTGGGTAAAATAACTAATCTTTAACTCCAAAAATATGAACCCTCTCACGCTAGGTAGACTTATAATTTATTTTTATTATAATTATGAGTATGTTTACCTAAACATTTATGAAGTTTAAAAGAACGAACAAAGCCAAAAAAAAAATATTGATTGGAAACGAGCATTTTAGATTTGAAAGTATTAATTAGTGTAGTTTTCGAAGAATTAATTTTGAAAGTTACCTACATAGTTATTTTTTTAAAATGTTAATTTTGAAAGTTAAATAATTTGAAAGTATAAGATAAATATAAAGTTCTGAAAATAAACCTAACTAAAAATAAAATATTTAAGGTACCTAACAATCTAAAAATATTGTTGTCACAAAGTTGAAGTTGGTCAACATCTTCACTTTTATAGCTTTTAAAAACTAAACTGTTCCTTCCACAAATAATTCTATGTTAATAAATTATATTAACATTTAAATTTTTATGTAATATGTAAAAATTTTAATCCAACTAATTAAATATTTTCTCCATAATTTTGATGGAATATAATTTAAGTATCGATGTTCGCGCTATTTCTTCGATAGACAAGTCTAATCTATTTATCTATTGACACAATATATCATATCAATATGAAATATTAACATGAAATGTTGATCAACTTCATAAGTGACGTTCATGTTGATCTCCCTAAACATTAGAGGAAACATGTCCTTTTATCCTTCATAAGTATACTAATTCTCACAAGTGTTTTACATGAGATACAAAATACTGGAACGAGGCTAAGATAATCAAATAAAATAAAATATACTAATTCTCACAAGTGTTTTAACCATATACTGGTCACATTTTAAGCCATTAAAAGCACACTGATAAATTATTAAATCATGGCTTCTAAGTTATGAAAAGCACATAGAGGGGTGATCTATAAACAGTGAAAGAAACCAAAACAAACCTGATACATGCTTTCTAGTCAAAATGTTCCAATGAACATGATTTCTACAACCTTTTGAGTTAAGTTTAAAGTCAACTCCTAAAACAAAATACTTTTCCCCTCTTTTACGCGACATTAGAAATAGTAAGTTAAACCTATATGTATGAGTCAGATAGATTAAACAGAAAATTCACCTTAAAGATTTAAGCAGCAGATGGAGTAAAAAAACAAGGATCAAATTCTTTCATATAAGCACTTCAAACTTACAACATAATTCATGCCGAATCCTAAAGACATGTTCTTCTAGCAAATAATAATAATAATAACTAAGCTTTGATCTTATGCAAAAGGTCTTATCAAATGGTTTAGTAACAGTTTCCTTATGTGAATAGAAAAGTTTTAAACATATTTTACTAAATCAGTCTTTAATTTTTATTAGAGTCCTATAGCCATGATGTTCGGATTTTACTATTCCTAAAGTATTGACAGAGTATTACATGCATTCAATAGAGAGAATTCTAAGAAATCACAGCAATTTCCAAATTCTTTTTTTAAAAGAGTCCAGGCTTAAAATTTTAGTAGGCGTGAATTCTAAGAGGTGAAACAAGATTAACACTTTGACATAATAAATTCTAATAGTCATCATAACTTAGTATTGAAAGAATGCCCCTTTAAAGTTACTTACTAAGTAACATGATTAATTAATCTAGACATTTAGCTAATTACTTTTCCAGTCATCATGTTTTCTACGTCATCGAACTAGGAAACAGTAAACTTACAGTTGTATATTGAACACGAAAAGAATACTAAACAATGGTATTTGACTCGAAGAGGAAAAACTTAATAGGTGTTGGACAACATTAATCATGCAACTTTAAACAGAGAAAAAGATTAATTCATGGTACTTAAAGCAAACGCCTAATACCAGTAAACTAACTTATTCACATAAGTAATTAGTCGACTTCTTATTTTTTTCAAGCTTTATGCGAACGGACCACACAAATTACTTTTACAAACAACAAGTTAGGGTTACTATAGGGTTAATTTTGGGCTTCAAAAGTTGAACTTTTGAAATCAGAGGTTGGGGGGTCAACATAAATATACCAGATGGAAGAAATTACTTACTAGGTCAAATAATCTCTGAAATCCCAGAGATTTGCTTCAGATTGTTTACCCAAAACGGGGCAAACTCCTCTGATCTCTGAATTTGTCATATTGTGAAGAATAAAATAAAGAGAGGCCAATTTTGCACTACAAAAGATGAACAGAATTCTGTCATTTGTTTGAAAAGGCTGAAAATCACACAAAAATGGCAACTGGGGATGGGTAGCGTTGCTGGAGAGAGGGAGAGGGAAAGGTTAGATAGGTGAAATTGACAACCAGAAATATGTGAGTAAAAGAATATTGCCGTTGGATTGAAATAATGGATGGCTCAGATTAGACTTAAGATAAATAAAATAATTAGAAAAGAGATATATTTAGGAATCTCGAGAAGACTTGAAATAGTTAATCTTGACCGTTGATTCAAAATGGCCTTTGATCTCATGGTAACGAGTCCGGAACCAAAATGTGATTTTTTTTTTTATTCAAAATACGCAAATAAGTGTTAAAAAAAAAGGTTAACAAACTATATATAACTCCACAAAAAGTGGCGCTATATAGTAACGGTAACTGCACCGTTACTGTATAGCGCCACTTTTTGTGGCGTTATATATAGTAAACCTGACACATCTTACATAGCGCAACTATTAATGGCGCTATACCCCAAAATCCCATCTTACATAGCGTCACTATTAATGGCGCTATACCCCTTATTAAAAATCCTTCCGTCTTCTTCTTCTTCGTTTCATCTCCATTATTTTACTCCCTTTTGGTCTATTATCTCTGTAATATAAAAATAAAATAAAAAATAAAAAAGCCTTGTAATATAGTAATAGCCCAAGATATGATGTAGCAGGGTAGAAGAAAATCAGCAGCAGAGTAAGAGAAGTTGTGGCATAAATCAACCAAATCTCAAGGGAAATAATAATAATCAGCCAGAGTATTAATCGCATATCTATTTACCAAACTATAACCTATGTAAATTATGAAAGTAAAAATTGCACGGGGCGTCCTATTTGGTCTCCCCCATTTAACCTATACCCATATTTTTTAAAACTTTTAACTTGTACCCACTTTTTAAACAACTTCAGCTCTCTTTCTCCCCCCCCTTCAGTACCTCACCAGAAGAAAGCAATGTTGTGTTTTAACATTTATAAATAACGATGGAATAGTAGTATCAACAAAGCGAAGAGAAAATGCAGTTCTTTATCTGCATAAATACTAAAGGGAAACTAGATTTTGATAAGAGATGGTATCCAAGTTCTTTGTGTATTCAATCTTTCTCTTTCTGATTTTTTTTCATCTACGTACAAATATTTCTCTACTGGACAAAATGGTGATATATGATAATGAGAAACAACGAGTTGGATGGCTTCCAACAAACTGCAACAGGCTACTACTACCAGATAAATTACTCATAAGCATGAACAAATACTTTATGACTAAAAATCTCAACGAGAATCACCAAAGTTATAGCGGCTATCTAACGAAATATCAATTTGAAGCTAGCTTACAAATATCAAGCTAGCTTAGAGCTGAAGTTTCCCAGTTACAACACAAAAACTTCGCTAGTTACAAAACAAAAACTTCAGCGCTAGAGCTGAACTTCAGGCCCGGCTACTAGAATGCTGAAGTTTTGCGTGATTGTCTTTGCTATTTCAGCCCCGTGTGTTAAAGTTATGCAAAAAAATGAGTATGCTTGCAATTTTTTTTGCAAAGCGGACACAAGTTAAAATGTGACACAAAAAGCGGGTATAGATACAAATGACCCATTATAAAAGATTGTACAATTTAATAAGAAACAAAATCTCAAAGAATCGAAGCCCATTCACGACGCCATGCAAACAGATTATCTCCAACACAGTTTTTTCCGAAGAAACTATATATTGCTCAACTAAACACTCACACATATATAGAGAACAAACAAAAAAGAGTTAAAAGTAAAATTCCATCAAATTAATATCTTCATCTCCCAAGCCGTCATTATTGGGAGAAATATAAAGCAACAACAATTAGTATCTCCATCTCCCAAGCCGTCACCTTAGGGAGAAATATAAAGCAACAAGAAAGTCCAAAACTGATAACCATCTTTCTATTCTTTTACTAATATATCCAATAATTGTATATTAATAGTAATGTAAATAATGGCATAAAAGTCAGCTAATATTTCGAGGATATTTTAGTCGTTTTATTTAGCGTGAAATACTGATGTTTTTATGATAATACTAGTCTCTACGTACGTGTGATGCACGAATATTTTCGGCCTACTATTACCAAGCACGTTCCAAAAGTAGTAATAAATTTTTGTCTCATGAGTCATGACTCTAGCTTTGTTATATTTTAATTATATGTTTTGTTTATTAAGAGAAAACTGAAAATAAACAGTTTTGTAAGCGACAACCAAATTTTTTTAACCTTTCTTTCTTCTTTTCATATTTGACGTTTGATGAATATGAATTTGAGTTCAAATTCAAATACATATATTCCAACTAACATGTTGGCGTTCATTCCTAAACAAATGATCAAGTACCTTATTACATGAAGAAGAAACTATACATGTAATATAGATACAACTTTTAAATTAGCAGATATATATGACATGCGTAATCATACAAAGCGGAAAATTCATCTATTGGTAAACGAGTTCTGGGATATTTGGATTATACCCAAGACTACGCTTTACACTACAATAAATATCGTGCGGTTATTGAAGGATGTAGTGATGCTAATTGGATAACCGGCTCATCAGAAACAAAGTCCACAAGTGGATATGTGTTTACTGTTGGTGGAGGAGCAGTATCTTGGAAGTCTTCCAGACAGACATGTATCACTCGCTCTACAATGGAATCAGAGTTTATAGCATTGGATAAAGCCGGTGAAGAAGCTGAATGGCTTCGGAATTTTTTAGAAGACATTCCGTTCTGGCCAAAACCTTTGGCTCCTATTTGCATACATTGCGATAGTGAGGCTGCAATAGGACGGGCAGGGAGCGTTATGTATAACGGAAAGTCTCGTCATATACGACGAAGACATAATACCGTTAGACAACTACTTTCTAGTGGAATTATCACTATTGATTATGTAAGATCAAAGGATAATGTTGCGGATCCACTTACAAAAGGCTTAACTAGAGAGGGAGTTGAGAAATCATCTAAGGGAATGGGACTATGGCCAAGGACAAGTCAACATGGCGGTAACTCTACCTAGAATTTTGGATGTTCCGAGATCTAGGTTCAAGGAGCTCAAACAAAGTTGTGATTGACCGGTTCAACATTGTCAAAACAAAATCTTTGGTCCATTCTCGTGGTGAAGACAATGTTCAGTAACAAGGATAGAACTTTACACGTTCTTTAATGATTACCAAAGTTTGATGAGATATCTATCAAATAGTGTCAATCTAAAGGATTACACGTTTAGGAATCACCTACGTAAGTGTAAAGTGTAAGCCGCTTAAAGGAGAATTCTGTAAGGCCAATTCTCTACGCACTTATGAGACCAGGCGGTGTTCATGGCTAAAACGAACACAACAATGAAAACCAAAAGACGGTTAAGGGTTGGTTGTGTGGCATATGGCTGTCTAGGTATACACTAAAGTTCGACGGTTCAAAGATATCAAATCTACCGATTGACCGAGTATATCCGACATATGTTCACTACAGAAAGTTCAAAGGGAAACCTACTTATCCAGATGCAATTAATCCTTACTTGCAAAATCACATAGCTTTCATCTATGATCTTTCTTGATACAGCCATTCCCATTCATGTGGGGGATTGTTGGACTTTAAGCCATTGAGCTTTAAAGTAGAAGAAGTGTGAATTGGAAATAAAGGGAAATAAAATAGAGGGAAAATGAAAATTTGAAGAAGTAAACTTTTGTCTTGCACTTTGTCCCTCATTGGTGAGGGACAATCACATTTGTGTGCTTATATATCGATTCACTTCTTAAAGCTCTTAAAAGGAGTTGAAGAGAATGAACCCTCATGTCGTCGTCGTCGCTCGCTCGGCTCGGCTTCGGCTTCGGATTCAGATTCGGATTTGGATTTGGATTTGGATTTGTCAAATGATCGATAGGATTATTTTTTGGACAAAATTTATTTAATTATTTAATAATTAATTAAATGCCAAATCACTGCTGAAACTACGCCAGAACCCTGCTGAAAGTTCGGAGGGCCTCGCTTGCTGCGGTTCTGCCGCGATCGCGGTAGAATCGCGGCAGTCAGATTCAGAGAGGCTCTATGGCAGCGGTTCGGCCGCGATCGCGGTAGAACCGCGGCAGGCCGCGTATTTTCTGAAAAGGCACCTTTCCAGACACCTCTTCTGATATTTGCCTATAAATTCTGAGGCAAGGCTGCATCTTCTTGACAGGAAAAACACTCCAGAACTTCTTTCTTTCTGAATATACTGCATCCTAATTCGCAGTCTCTCTCTCTCAAATTCGTAAGTGTGATTTTGCTCCGTTCTTTGAGTTCGTGGGTATCCTGTAGTTTGTATTGTCACTGTTGCAGGAAGGTTTATTCCATTTTATCCTGGGAGGATTTAATCCATTACCTTGGCAACGTGTGAGGGGTTAAAATTCCTTAAGGACGCACAAGAAAAATTGTGGACTCGGAATATTTCTGATTCTTTACTATTTTATACATTTCTTTATTCTTCTAACAGTTTTCTGATTTTTGTTTTAACACAGTTACGCTCACAAGCTTAAGGAATTTTATTTTACTAACGTTTCGGTGTTGATTATTAAACTGTTTTCTATATACTTTATTGGAGACTAAAGCCTTGTTGCTTTCTACTCCTATAATTATTTCTGTCCGGTTTAAAGTACATAAAAACTTTGCCGGAATAATAAACGTACGGATTTGAAGTATATAAAAACTTTACCATTGTTACGTGTTCTATGTTTGGTTTGGTATTCAGTTTGAAGATATCAAAACTTCACTGATTTAACAAGTTTTGTATTGTTTTCAACTTTACATAAATATGACGAATGAAAACCAAACTAATGGAAGTGTTGCGGGAACGGGTGCTACTGTTACGAGTGCTGCTGCCTCGTCAAGCCGTTCTACTCCCGCTCATGCTATGGCACCGACAGAAAAACCCGGAAAGTTTTCCGGTATTGACTTCAAACGCTAGCAAATGAAGATGCTCTTCTATCTTACTACGTTGAGTTTGCAACGTTTCATCAAGGAGGATCCTCCGGTCATGGCTGAGAATACTCCGGATGATGAACGACTTGTTGTAACTAAAGCATGGAAACATTCTGATTTCTTGTGCAAAAACTACATATTGAGTTGTTTGGAAGATGGCTTGTACAATGTCTATAGTGTCATGGAAACTTCAAAAGCGTTATGGAATGCACTTGAGAAGAAGTACATGACTGAGGATGCCAGACTTAAGAAGTTCGTGGCTGCAAGGTTTTTGGATTTCAAGATGATTGACACTAGGTCAGTCATAACCCAAGTCCAAGAATTACAAGTCATTGTGCATGACCTCCTCGCTGAAGGTATGACCCGAGTCAATAATTTTATTAATAAGATTTATCTTATTACTAATTATGAGATTGTTATTGAAGGTATGGTCATAAATGAGGCCTTTTAAGTCGCTGCTTTCATTGAAAAGTTACCTCCGTTGTGGAAGGATTTTAAGAACTATCTTAAACACAAGCGGAAGGAGATGACACTAGAAGACTTGATTGTTCGTTTGAGGATAGAAGAAGACAACAAAAATGCTGAAAAGAAGTCACATGGAAACTCGACAATGATGGGGCAAACGTTGTTGAGGAGGCGCCACAAAATAAGAAGAGGAAGAAGGCTTCCGGACCAAATAATTACCCAAGCAAGAAAAAGTTCAAGGGTAATTGCCACAACTGTGGAAGATCTGGGCATAAGGACATGGATTGTCGTGCGCCCAAGAATGATAAGAAGAAAAAGAATCAAGCTAACATGGTTGAAGATGAAATGGAGGACTTATGTGCCATATTGTCTGAATGCAATTTGGTAGGAAATCCAAAAGAATGGTAGATAGATTCTGGAGCCACCCGCCATGTTTGTGCTAACAAGGAGTTATTTTCTTCTTATGAATCTCCTTTTGAAGAAATTTGTTTGGAAAATGGCATTATTCACCAAACAATTGCCCCTTACTCTCCACAATCTAATGGAATTGCGGAGAGGAAGAATCGAACATTGAAGGAGATGATGAATGCATTGCTAATAAGTTCTGGCTTACCACAGAACTTGTGGGGGGAAGCTGTACTTACAGCTGACCGGATAATCAACCGTGTACCTCATAGTAAAACACAGTCCATTCCTTATGAAAAGTGGAAATGAAGGAAGCCTAGCTTGAAATACTTCAAAGTGTGGGGGTGTTTAGCTAAGGTACAAGTTCCTAAACCTAAAAGGGTTAAGATAGGTCCAAAAACGGTTGATTGTGTATTTATTGGATATGTAACCAATAGCAAGGCATATCGTTTTCTGGTTCATAAATCAGAAAATCCTGAGATTCACATTAATACGATAATAGAATCAGATAATGCTGAATTCTTTGAAACTATTTATCCGTATAAAAAGGAAAGTGAAGTGACCTGCCAAAAGTCAAAACGACCTCGGGAGGAAATAACAGATGGTATGCCTAATGAAGAAAATCCAAGAAGAAGTAAACGTCAAAGGATATCTACTTCATTCGGTCCAGATTTTCTGACTTTTCTGTTAGAAAATGAGCCTCGTACCTTCAAGGAAGCAATGTCTTCCTCAGAAGCACAATATTGGAAAGAAGCTGTCAATAGTGAAATAGAATCCATATTGAGCAACCATACTTGGGAATTGGTTGATCTTCCTCCGGGTAACAAAACGTTGGGTTCTAAATGGATTTTCAAGAAGAAAATGAAAGACGATGGTACTATTGACAAATACAAGGCAAGACTTGTTGTCAAAGGATTTAGACAACGAGAAGGTCTTGACTATTTTGACACATACTCGCCGGTAACAAGAATTACATCTATTCGGATGCTAATAGCGTTAGCCTCCTTGTATGGTCTTCAAATCCATCAAATGGATGTAAAAACAGCCTTCTTAAATGGTGATCTTGAGGAAGAAATTTACATGAACCAACCTAAAGGGTTTGTGGTTCCGGGAAAAGAAAAGAAGGTATGTAGACTTGTTAAGACTTTTTATGGACTAAAACAAGCACCCAAACAATGGCATGCGAAATTTGACCAAACAATATTGTCAAATGGTTTTAAGATTAATGAATGTGATAAGTGTGTTTACATTAAAAACGTTCAAAATCATGTAGTCATTGTTTGCTTATATGTTGATGATATGCTAATAATGAGCAAAGACATTGCCGACATTCAAGCTACTAAGCGTATGCTTGCTAGTAAGTTTGATATGAAAGACTTAGGAGTTGCCGATGTAATTCTAGGAATTAAAATCCAGAGGACTCCTCAAGGTCTAGCTTTGTCTCAATCACATTACGTGAAAATGGTACTTGAAAAATTCAAACACTTGGAATTTAGAAGTGCAAGGACTCCAATTGACTTAAACCATCATCTTATGAAGAATAAAGGCGAAAGTACGTCTCAATTGGAGTATGCTCGTGTGTTGGGAAGTCTAATGTACATCATGAACTGTACACGACCCGATATAGCTTGTGCAATAAGTAAACTTAGTCGATTCACAAGTAATCCCAACAAGCATCACTGGGTGGCTATGAAACGAGTTCTGGGATATTTGGAGTATACCCAAGACTACGCTTTGCACTACAATAAATATCCTGCAGTTATTGAAGGATATAGTGATGCTAATTGGATAACCGGCTCATCAGAAACAAAGTCCACAAGTGGATATGTGTTTACTGTTGGTGGAGGAGCAGTATCTTGGAAGTCTTCCAAACAGACATGTATCGCTCGCTCTACAATGGAATCAGAGTTTATAGCATTGGATAAAGCCGGTGAAGAAGCTGAATGGCTTCGGAATTTTTTAGAAGACATTCCGTTCTGGCCAAAACCTTTGGCTCCTATTTGCATACATTGCGATAGTGAGGCTGCAATAGGACGGGCAGGGAGCGTTATGTATAACGGAAAGTCTCGTCATATACGACGAAGACATAATACCGTTAGACAACTACTTTCTAGTGGAATTATCACTATTGATTATGTAAGATCAAAGGATAATGTTGCGGATCCACTTACAAAAGGCTTAACTAGAGAGGGAGTTGAGAAATCATCTAAGGGAATGGGACTATGGCCAAGGACAAGTCAACATGGCGGTAACTCTACCTAGAATTTTGGATGTTCCGAGATCTAGGTTCAAGGAGCTCAAACAAAGTTGTGATTGACCGGTTCAACATTGTCAAAACAAAATCTTTGGTCCATTCTCGTGATTGAGACAATGTTCAGTAACAAGGATAGAACTTTACACGTTCTTTAATGATTACCAAAGTTTGATGAGGTATCTATCACTAAAGTTCGACGGTTCAAAGATATCAAATCTACCGATTGACCGAGTATATCCGACATATGTTCACTACGGAAAGTTCAAAGGGAAACCTACTTATCGAGATGCAATTAATCCTTACTTGCAAAATCACATAACTTTCATCTATGATCTTTCTTGATACAACCATTCCCATTCATGTGGGGGATTATTGGACTTTAAGCTATTGAACTTTAAAGTAGAAGAAGTGTGAATTGGAAATAAAGGGAAATAAAATGGAGGGAAAATGAAAATTTGAAGAAGTGAACTTTTGTCTTGCACTTTGTCCCTCATTGTTGAGGGACAATCACATTTTTGTGCTTATATATAGATTCACTTCTTAAAGCTCTTAAAAGGAGTTGAAGAGAATGAACCCTCGCGCCGTCGTCGTCGCTCGCTTGGCTCGGTTTCGGCTTCGGCTTCGGCTTCGGATTCAGATTCAGATTTGGATTTGGATTTGGATTTGTCAAATGATCGATAAGATTATTTTTTGGAGAAAATTTATTTAATTATTTAATAATTAATTAAATGCCAAATCAAGCTGAAACTACACCAGAACCCTGCTGAAAGTTCAGAGGGCCTCGTTGGCTGCGGTTCTGCCGCGATCGCGGTAGAATCGCGGCAGTCAGATTCAGAGAGGCTCTATGGTAGCGGTTCGGCCGCGATCGCGGTAGAACCGCGGCAGGCCGCGTATTTTCTGAAAAGGCACCTTTCCAGACACCTCTTCTGATATTTGCCTATAAATTCTGAGGCAAGGCTGCATCTTCTTGACAGGAAAAACACTCCAGAACTTCTTTCTTTCTGAATATACTGCATCCTAATTCGCAGTCTCTCTCTCTCAAATTCGTAAGTGTGATTTTGCTCCGTTCTTTGAGTTCGTGGGTATCCTGTAGTTTGTATTGTCACTGTTGCAGGAAGGTTTATTCCATTTTATCCTGGGAGGATTTAATCCATTACCTTGGCAACGTGTGAGGGGTTAAAATTCCTTAAGGACGCACAAGAAAAATTGTGGACTCGGAATATTTCTGATTCTTTACTATTTTATACATTTCTTTATTCTTCTAACAGTTTTCTGATTTTTGTTTTAACACAGTTACGCTCACAAGCTTAAGGAATTTTATTTTACTAACGTTTCGGTGTTGATTATTAAACTGTTTTCTATATACTTTATTGGAGACTAAAGCCTTGTTGCTTTCTACTCCTATAATTATTTCTGTCCGGTTTAAAGTACATAAAAACTTTGCCGGAATAATAAACGTACGGATTTGAAGTATATAAAAACTTTACCATTGTTACGTGTTCTATGTTTGGTTTGGTATTCAGTTTGAAGATATCAAAACTTCACTGATTTAACAAGTTTTGTATTGTTTTCAACTTTACATAAATATGACGAATGAAAACCAAACTAATGGAAGTGTTGCGGGAACGGGTGCTACTGTTACGAGTGCTGCTGCCTCGTTAAGCCGTTCTACTCCCGCTCATGCTATGGCACCGACAGAAAAACCCGGAAAGTTTTCCGGTATTGACTTCAAACGCTAGCAAATGAAGATGCTCTTCTATCTTACTACGTTGAGTTTGCAACGTTTCATCAAGGAGGATCCTCCGGTCATGGCTGAGAATACTCCGGATGATGAACGACTTGTTGTAACTAAAGCATGGAAACATTCTGATTTCTTGTGCAAAAACTACATATTGAGTTGTTTGGAAGATGGCTTGTACAATGTCTATAGTGTCATGGAAACTTCAAAAGCGTTATGGAATGCACTTGAGAAGAAGTACATGACTGAGGATGCCAGACTTAAGAAGTTCGTGGCTGCAAGGTTTTTGGATTTCAAGATGATTGACACTAGGTCAGTCATAACCCAAGTCCAAGAATTACAAGTCATTGTGCATGACCTCCTCGCTGAAGGTATGACCCGAGTCAATAATTTTATTAATAAGATTTATCTTATTATTAATTATGAATTTGTTATTGAAGGTATGGTCATAAATGAGGCCTTTCAAGTCGCTGCTTTCATTGAAAAGTTACCTCCGTTGTGGAAGGATTTTAAGAACTATCTTAAACACAAGCGGAAGGAGATGACACTAGAAGACTTGATTGTTCGTTTGAGGATAGAAGAAGACAACAAAAATGCTGAAAAGAAGTCACGTGGAAACTCGACAATGATGGGGGCAAACGTTGTTGAGGAGGCGCCACAAAATAAGAAGAGGAAGAAGGCTTCCGGACCAAATAATTACCCAAGCAAGAAAAAGTTCAAGGGTAATTGCCACAACTGTGGAAGATCTAGGCATAGGGACATGGATTGTCGTGCGCCCAAGAATGATAAGAAGAAAAAGAATCAAGCTAACATGGTTGAAGATAAAATGGAGGACTTATGTGCCATGTTGTCTGAATGCAATTTGGTAGGAAATCCAAAAGAATGGTGATAGATTCTGGAGCCACCCGCCATGTTTGTGCTAACAAGGAGTTATTTTCTTCTTATGCCCCCGCAGGAACCAACGAGACAATCTTCATGGGAAATTCATCTACGGCCAAAATTGAAGGAGTTTGCAAGATTGCGTTGAAGATGACGTCGGGAAAAATAGTGACTCTAAATCAAGTCCTCCATGTTCCAGAAATTCTCAAGAATCTTGTGTCTACCTCACTTCTTGTCAAGAATGGATTCAAATGTATTTTTGTTTCTAATAGTGTTGTACTTAGTAAGAATGATGTATATGTAGGAAAATGTTACCTAAATGAGGGCATTTTTAAGCTAAATGTAATAGCAGTTTCTGTCAATAAAGTGAATGTTTCTTCTTACTTACTTGAGTCAAACACTTTATGGCATTCGCGTTTAGGTCACGTAACCTTCAAAACATTGCGGAAGATGATAAATCTAGAAGTATTGCCAAAATTTGATTGCATTAATTCCAAATGTCAAATATGTGTGGAATTAAAGTATGCTAAGCATCCTTATAAGTCTGTTGAAAGGAATTCAAGTCCTTTAGACTTAATTCACACAGATATTTGCGACATGAAGTCAACACCATCTCGGGTGGGAAAAAGTATTTTATTACTTTTATTGACGATAGCACGAGATACTACTATGTTTATTTACTTAATAGTAAAGATGAGGCAATTGATGCTTTCAAGCAATACAAGAATGAAGTTGAAACGCAACTAAACAAAATGATCAAAATGATAAGAAGTGATAGGGGTGGCGAATATGAATCTCCTTTTGAAGAAATTTGTTTGGAAAATGGTATTATTCACCAAACAATTGCCCCTTACTCTCCACAATCTAATGGAATTGCGGAGAGGAAGAATCGAACATTGAAGGAGATGATGAATGCATTGCTAATAAGTTCTGGCTTACCACAGAACTTGTGAGGGGAAGCTATACTTACAGCTAACCGGATAATCAACCGTGTACCTCATAGTAAAACACAGTCCATTCCTTATGAAAAGTGGAAAGGAAGGAAGCCTAGCTTGAAATACTTCAAAGTGTGGGGGTGTTTAGCTAAGGTACAAGTTCCTAAACCTAAAAGGGTTAAGATAGGTCCAAAAACGGTTGATTGTGTGTTTATTGGATATGTAACCAATAGCAAGGCATATCGTTTTCTGGTTCATAAATCAGAAAATCCTGAGATTCACATTAATACGATAATAGAATCAGATAATGCTGAATTCTTTGAAACTATTTATCCGTATAAAAAGGAAAGTGAAGTGACCTGCCAAAAGTCAAAACGACCTCGGGAGGAAATAACAGATGGTATGCCTAATGAAGAAAATCCAAGAAGAAGTAAACGTCAAAGGATATCTACGTCATTCGGTCCAGATTTTCTGACTTTTCTGTTAGAAAATAAGCCTCGTACCTTCAAGGAAGAAATGTCTTCCTCAGAAGCACAATATTGGAAAGAAGCTGTCAATAGTGAAATAGAATCCATATTGAGCAACCATACTTGGGAATTGGTTGATCTTCCTCCGGGTAACAAAACGTTGGGTTCTAAATGGATTTTCAAGAAGAAAATGAAAGACGATGGTACTATTGACAAATACAAGGCAAGACTTGTTGTCAAAGGATTTAGACAACGAGAAGGTCTTGACTATTTTGACACATACTCGCCGGTAACAAGAATTACATCTATTCGGATGCTAATAGCGTTAGCCGCCTTGTATGGTCTTCAAATCCATCAAATGGATGTAAAAACAGCCTTTTTAAATGGTGATATTGAGGAAGAAATTTACATGAACCAACCTGAAGGGTTTGTGGTTCCGGGAAAAGAAAAGAAGGTGTGTAGACTTGTTAAGTCTCTTTATGGACTAAAACAAGCACACAAACAATGCCATGCGAAATTTGACCAAACAATGTTGTCAAATGGTTTTAAGACTAATGAATGTGATAATTGTGATTACATTAAAAACGTTCAAAATCATGTAGTCATTGTTTGCTTATATGTTGATGATATGCTAATAATGAGCAAAGACATTGCCGACATTCAAGCTACTAAGCGTATGCTTGCTAGTAAGTTTGATATGAAAGACTTAGGAGTTGCCGATGTAATTCTAGGAATTAAAATCCAGAGGACTCCTCAAGGTCTAGCTTTGTCTCAATCACATTACGTGAAAATGGTACTTGAAAAATTCAAACACTTGGAATTTAGAAGTGCAAGGACTCCAATTGACTTAAACCATCATCTTATGAAGAATAAAGGCGAAAGTACGTCTCAATTGGAGTATGCTCGTGTGTTGGGAAGTCTAATGTACATCATGAACTGTACACGACCCGATATAGCTTGTGCAATAAGTAAACTTAGTCGATTCACAAGTAATCCCAACAAGCATCACTGGGTGGCTATGAAACGATTTCTAGGATATTTGGATTATACCCAAGACTATGCTTTACACTACAATAAATATCCTGCGGTTATTGAAGGATATAGTGATGCTAATTGGATAACCGGCTCATCAGAAACAAAGTCCACAAGTGGATATGTGTTTACTGTTGGTGGAGGAGCAGTATCTTGGAAGTCTTCCAAACAGACATGTATCGCTCGCTCTACAATGGAATCAGAGTTTATAGCATTGGATAAAGCCGGTGAAGAAGCTGAATGGCTTCGGAATTTTTTAGAAGACATTCCGTTCTGGCCAAAACCTTTGGCTCCTATTTGCATACATTGCGATAGTGAGGCTGCAATAGGACGGGCAGGGAGCGTTATGTATAACGGAAAGTCTCGTCATATACGACGAAGACATAATAACGTTAGACAACTACTTTCTAGTGGAATTATCACTATTGATTATGTAAGATCAAAGGATAATGTTGCGGATCCACTTACAAAAGGCTTAACTAGAGAGGGAGTCGAGAAATTATCTAAGGGAATGGGACTATGGCCAAGGACAAGTCAACATGGCGGTAACTCTACCTAGAATTTTGGATGTTCCGAGATCTAGGTTCAAAGAGCTCAAACAAAGTTGTGATTGACCGGTTCAACATTGTCAAAACAAAATCTTTGGTCCATTTTCGTGATGAAGACAATGTTCAGTAACAAGAATAGAATTTACACGTTCTTTAATGATTACCAAAGTTTGATGAGGTATCTATCAAATGGTGTCAATCTATATGATTACACGTTTAGGAATCACCTACGTAAGTGTGAAGTGTAAGCCGCTTTAAGGAGAATTCTGTAAGGCCAATTCTCTACGCACTTATGAGACCAGGCGGTGTTCATGGCTAAAACGAACACAACAATGAGAACCAAAAGACGGTTAAAGGTTGGTTATGTGGCATATGGCTGTCTAGGTATACACTAAAGTTCGACGGTACAAAGATATCAAATCTACCGATTGATCGAGTATATCCGACATATGTTCACCACGGAAAGTTCAAAGGGAAACCTACTTATCCAGATGCAATTAATCCTTACTTGCAAAATCACATAGCTTTCATCTATGATCTTTCTTGATACAGCCATTCCCATTCATGTGGGGGATTGTTGGACTTTAAGCCATTGGGCTTTAAAGTAGAAGAAGTGTGAATTGGAAATGGAGGGAAATAAAATGGAGGGAAAATGAAAATTTGAAGAAGTGAACTTTTGTCTTGCACTTTGTCCCTCATTGGTGAGGGACAATCACATTTGTGTGCTTATATATAGATTCACTTCTTAAAACTCTTAAAAAGAGTTGAAGAGAATGAATCCTCGCGTCGTCGTCGTCGCTCGCTCGGCTCGGCTTCGGCTTCGAATTTGGATTTGGATTTGGATTTGTCAAATGATCGATAAGATTATTTTTTGGACAAAATTTATTTAATTATTTAATAATTAATTAAATGCCAAATCACTGCTGAAACTACGCCAGAACCCTGCTGAAAGTTCAGAGGGCCTCGCTGGTCGTGGTTCTTCCGCGATCGCGGTAGAATCGCGGCAGTCAGATTCAGAGAGGCTCTATGGCCGCGGTTCGGCGGCGATCGCGGTAAAACCGCGGCAGGCCGCATATTTTTTGAAAAGGCACCTTTCCAGACACCTCTTCTGATATTTGCCTATAAATTCTGAGGCAAGGCTGCATCTTCTTGACACGAAAAACACTCCAGAACTTCTTTCTTTCTGAATATACTGCATCCTAATTCGCAGTCTCTCTCTCTCAAATTCGTAAGTGTGATTTTGCTCCTTTCTTTGAGTTCGTTGGTATCCTGTAGTTTGTATTGCCACTGTTGCAGGAAGGTTTATTCTGTTTTATCCTGGGAGGATTTAATCCATTACCTTGGCAACGGGTGAGGGGGTTAAAATTCCTTAAGGACGCACAAGAAAAATTGTGGACTCGGACTATTTTTGATTCTTTACTATTTTATACATTTCTTTATTCTTCTAACAGTTTTCTGATTTTTGTTTTAACACAGTTACGCTCACAAGCTTAAGGAATTTTATTTTACTAACGTTTTGGTGTTGATTATTAAACTGTTTTCTATATACTTTGTTGGAGACTAAAGCCTTGTTGCTTTCTACTCCTATAATTGTTTCTGTCCGGTTTAAAGTACATAAAAACTTTGCCGGAATAATAAACGTACGGATTTGAAGTATATAAAAACTTCACCATTGTTACGTGTTCTATGTTTGGTTTGATATTCAGTTTGAAGATATCAAAACTTCACTGATTTAACAAGTTTTGTATTATTTTCAACTTTACAGAAATATGACGAATGAAAACCAAACTAATGGAAGTGTTGCGGGAACGGGTGCTACTGTTACGAGTGCTGCTGCCTCGTCAAGTCGTTCTACTCCTGCTCATACTATGGCACCGGCAGAAAAACCCAGAAAGTTTTCCGGTATTGACTTCAAACGCTGGCAAATGAAGATGCTCTTCTATCTTACTACGTTGAGTTTGCAACGTTTCATCAAGGAGGATCCTCCGGTCATGGCTGAGAATACTCCGGATGATGAACGGCTTGTTGTAACTGAAGCATGGAAACATTCTGATTTCTTGTGCAAAAACTACATATTGAGTTGTTTGGAAGATGACTTGTACAATGTCTATAGTGTCATGGAAACTTCAAAAGCATTATGGAATGCACTTGAGAAGAAGTACAAGACTGAGGATGCCGGACTTAATAAGTTCGTGGCTGCAAGGTTTTTGGATTTCAAGATGATTGACACTAGGTCAGTCATAACCCAAGTCCAAGAATTACAAGTCATTGTGCATGACCTCCTCGCTGAAGGTATGACCCGAGTCAATAATTTTATTAATAAGATTTATCTTATTACTAATTATGAGATTGTTATTGAAGGTATGGTCATAAATGAGGCCTTTCAAGTTGCTGCTTTCATTGAAAAGCTACCTCCGTTGTGGAAGGATTTTAAGAACTATCTTAAACACAAGCAGAAGGAGATGACACTAGAAGACTTGATTGTTCGTTTGAGGATAGAAGAAGAACACAAAAATGCTGAAAAGAAGTCACGTGGAAACTCGACAATGATGGGGGCAAACGTTGTTGAGGAGGTGCCACAAAACAAGAAGAGGAACAAGGCTTCCGGACCAAATAATTACCCAAGCAAGAAAAAGTTCAAGGGTAATTGCCACAACTGTGGAAGATCTGGGCATAAGGTCGTGGATTGTCGTGCGCCAAGAATGATAAGAAGAAAAAGAATCAAGCTAACATGGTTGAAGATGAAATGGAGGACTTATGTGCCATGTTGTCTGAATGCAATTTGGTAGGAATTCCAAAAGAATGGTGGATAGATTCTGGAGCCACCCGCCATGTTTGTGCTAACAAGGAGTTATTTTCTTCTTATTCCCCCGCAGGACCCAACGAGACAATCTTCATGGGAAATTCATCTGCGGCCAAAATTGAAGGAGTTGGCAAGATTGCGTTGAAGATGACGTCGGAAAAAATAGTGACTCTAAATCAAGTCCTCCATGTTCCAGAAATTCGCAAGAATCTTGTGTCTACCTCACTTCTTGTCAAGAATGGATTCAAATGTATTTTTGTTTCTAATAGTGTTGTACTTAGTAAGAACGATGTATATGTAGGAAAAGGTTACCTAAATGAGGGCCTTTTTAAGCTAAATGTAATAGCAGTTCCTATCAATAAAGTGAATGTTTCTTCTTACTTACTTGAGTCAAACACTTTATGGCATTCGCGTTTAGGTCACGTAAACTTCAAAACATTGCGGAAGATGATAAATCTAGAAGTATTGCCAAAATTTGATTGCATTAATTCCAAATGTCAAATATGTGTGGAATCAAAGTATGCTAAGCATCCTTATAAGTCCGTTGAAAGGAATTCAAGTCCTTTAGACTTAATTCACACAGATATTTGCGACATGAAGTCAACACCATCTCGCGGTGGGAAAAAGTATTTTATTACTTTTATTGACGATAGCACGAGATACTGTTATGTTTATTTACTTAATAGTAAAGATAAGGCAATTGATGCTTTCAAGCAATACAAGAATGAAGTTGAAACGCAACTAAACAAAAAGATCAAAATGATAAGAAGTGATAGGGGTGGCGAATATGAATCTCCTTTTGAAGAAATTTGTTTGGAAAATGGCATTATTCACCAAACAACTGCCCCTTACTCTCCACAATCTAATGGAATTGCGGAGAGGAAGAATCGAACATTGAAGGAGATGATGAATGCATTGCTAATAAGTTCTGGCTTACCACAGAACTTGTGGGGGGAAGCTATACTTACAGCTAACCGGATAATCAACCGTGTACCTCATAGTAAAACACAGTCCATTCCTTATGAAAAGTGGAAAGGAAGGAAGCCTAGCTTGAAATACTTCAAAGTGTGGGGGTGTTTAGCTAAGGTACAAGTTCCTAAACCTAAAAGGGTTAAGATAGGTCCAAAAACGGTTGATTGTGTGTTTATTGGATATGTAACCAATAGCAAGGCATATCGTTTTCTGGTTCATAAATCAGAAAATCCTGAGATTCACATTAATACGATAATAGAATCAGATAATGCTGAATTCTTTGAAACTATTTATCCGTATAAAAAGGAAAGTGAAGTGACCTGCCAAAAGTCAAAACGACCTCGGGAGGAAATAACAGATGGTATGCCTAATGAAGAAAATCCAAGAAGAAGTAAACGTCAAAGGATATCTACTTCATTCGGTCCAGATTTTCTGACTTTTCTGTTAGAAAATGAGCCTCGTACCTTCAAGGAAGCAATGTCTTCCTCAGAAGCACAATATTGGAAAAAATCTGTCAATAGTGAAATAGAATCCATATTGAGCAACCATACTTGAGAATTGGTTGATCTTCCTCTAGGTAACAAAACATTGGGTTCTAAATGGATTTTCAAGAAGAAAATGAAAGACGATGGTACTATTGACAAATACAAGGCAAGACTTGTTGTCAAAGGATTTAGACAACGAGAAGGTCTTGACTATTTTGACACATACTCGCCGGTAACAAGAATTACATCTATTCGGATGCTAATAGCGTTAGCCGCCTTGTATGGTCTTCAAATCCATCAAATGGATGTAAAAACAGCCTTCTTAAATGGTGATCTTGAGGAAGAAATTTACATGAACCAACCTGAAGGGTTTGTGGTTCCGGGAAAAGAAAAGAAGGTGTGTAGACTTGTTAAGTCTTCTTTATGGACTAAAACAAGCACCCAAACAATGGCATGCGAAATTTGACCAAACAATGTTGTCAAATGGTTTTAAGATTAATGAATGTGATAAGTGTGTTTACATTAAGAACGTTCAAAATCATGTAGTCATTGTTTGCTTATATGTTGATGATATGCTAATAATGAGCAAAGACATTGCCGACATTCAAGCTACTAAGCGTATGCTTGCTAGTAAGTTTGATATGAAAGACTTAGGAGTTGCCGATGTAATTCTAGGAATTAAAATCCAGAGGACTCCTCAAGGTCTAGCTTTGTCTCAATCACATTACGTGAAAATGGTACTTGAAAAATTCAAACACTTGGAATTTAGAAGTGCAAGGACTCCAATTGACTTAAACCATCATCTTATGAAGAATAAAGGCGAAAGTACGTCTCAATTGGAGTATGCTCGTGTGTTGGGAAGTCTAATGTACATCATGAACTGTACACGACCCGATATAGCTTGTGCAATAAGTAAACTTAGTCGATTCACAAGTAATCCCAACAAGCATCACTGGGTGGCTATGAAACGAGTTCTTGGATATTTGGATTATACCCAAGACTACGCTTTACACTACAATAAATATCCTGCGGTTATTGAAGGATATAGTGATGCTAATTGGATAACCGGCTCATCAGAAACAAAGTCCACAAGTGGATATGTGTTTACTGTTGGTGGAGGAGCAGTATCTTGGAAGTCTTCCAAACAGACATGTATCGCTCGCTCTACAATGGAATCAGAGTTTATAGCATTGGATAAAGCCGGTGAAGAAGCTGAATGGCTTCGGAATTTTTTAGAAGACATTCCGTTCTGGCCAAAACCTTTGGCTCCTATTTGCATACATTGCGATAGTGAGGCTGCAATAGGACGGGCAGGGAGCGTTATGTATAACGGAAAGTCTCGTCATATACGACGAAGACATAATACCGTTAGACAACTACTTTCTAGTGGAATTATCACTATTGATTATGTAAGATCAAAGGATAATGTTGCGGATCCACTTACAAAAGGCTTAACTAGAGAGGGAGTTGAGAAATCATCTAAGGGAATGGGACTATGGCCAAGGACAAGTCAACATGGCGGTAACTCTACCTAGAATTTTGGATGTTCCGAGATCTAGGTTCAAGGAGCTCAAACAAAGTTGTGATTGACCGGTTCAACATTGTCAAAACAAAATCTTTGGTCCATTTTCGTGATGAAGACAATGTTCAGTAACAAGGATAGAATTTTACACGTTCTTTAATGATTACCAAAGTTTGATGAAGTATCTATCAAATAGTGTCAATCTAAAGGATTACACGTTTAGGAATCACCTACGTAAGTGTCAAGTGTAAGCCGCTTTAAGGAGAATTCTGTAAGGCCAATTCTTTATGCACTTATGAGACCAGGCGGTGTTCATGGCTAAAACGAACACAACAATGAGAACCAAAAGACGATTAAGGGTTGGTTGTGTGGCATATGGCTGTCTAGGTATACACTAAAGTTCGACGGTTCAAAGATATCAAATCTACCGATTGACCAAGTATATCCGACATATGTTCACTACGGAAAGTTCAAAGGGAAACCTACTTATCCAGATGCAATTAATCCTTACTTGCAAAATCACATAGCTTTCATCTATGATCTTTCTTGATACAGCCATTCCCATTCATGTGGGGGATTGTTGGACTTTAAGCCATTGGGCTTTAAAGTAGAAGAAGTGTGAATTGGAAATGGAGGGAAATAAAATGCAGGGAAAATGAAAATTTGAAGAAGTGAACTTTTGTCTTGCACTTTGTCCATCATTAGTGAGGGACAATCACATTTGTGTACTTATATATAGATTCACTTCTTAAAGCTCTTAAAAGGAGTTGAAGAGAATGAACCCTCGCGCCGTCATTGTCGCTCGCTCGGCTCGACTTCGGCTTTGGCTTCGGCTTCGGTTTCGGATTCGGATTCGGATTTGGATTTGTCAAATGATCGATAAGATTATTTTTTGGACAAAATTTATTTAATTATTTAATAATTAATTAAATGTCAAATCATTGCTGAAACTACGCCAGAACCCTGCTGAAAGTTTAGAGGGCCTCGCTGGCCGCGGTTCTGCCGCGATCGCGGTAGAATCGCGGCAGTCAGATTCAGAGAGGCTCTATGGCCGCGTATTTTCTGAAAATGCACCTTTCCAGACACCTCTTCTGATATTTGCCTATAAATTCTGAGGCAAGGCTGCATCTTCTTGACACGAAAAATACTCTAGAACTTCTTTATTTCTGAATATACTGCATCCTAATTCGCAGTCTCTCTCTCTCAAATTCGTAAGTGTGATTTTGCTCCGTTCTTTGAGTTCGTTGGTATCCTGTAGTTTGTATTGCCACTGTTGCAGGAAGGTTTATTCCGTTTTATCCTGGGAGGATTTAATCCATTACCTTGACAACGGGTGAGGGGGTTAAAATTCCTTAAGGACGCACAAGAAAAATTGTGGACTCGGAATATTTTTGATTCTTTACTATTTTATACATTTCTTTATTCTTCTAACAGTTTTCTGATTTTTGTTTTAACACAGTTACGCTCACAGTTAGTACGTACAGTATCGTCCAGCTTTTGAATAATTAAATGTTTACTACAATATTCATCATAATAAAAATAATAACGATAATATAACAACAACAATAACAACCACCACCACAAAAAAGATTCTAGAAATTAACATCACTACGATAACACTACTTCATAACCTTTAGATTTTGCTTGTTCTGTAGCCCAGACCAAATTCAACCGATCAGTAAAATAGTTCTGTAAAGGACCAAAGTGCATTATAATCATAAAATGTAAGCAAATCATCAAATCAATTCATTTTGACTAAAATTAGCGTCATTTTTTTATTTGATTCCTCTCCCCTTTGATCCTCTTTGTTGGAGCTATTGCTCCTTTGGTGACTCGAACCCACGATCCTGGGATGTAGGTGGGAGGTGCTGACCATCTGAACAACTCCTTTTATCTGTAAAGAGGTCATCACTTGTTTTTAAAGTGAATTCTGCGTTCTGAGGCTTTAAAAATCTCTTTTAGCATCACCTCGATTTGCGTGCACAGTCCGTCCGTGTAGCCGGAAAGCCTAAATGTTAAAATCTGTGAAAAATGATAAATTTTGACTATAAAATGAATTAATTTGATTTCGGTCAACGTGTTGGATAAACGGACCCGGACCCGTGATTTGACGGTTCCGGAGGGTCCGTAGGAATTATTGGACTTGGGTGTATGCCCCGAATCGAATTCCAAGGTCCCAAGACCGATAAATGAATTTTTGAGGAAAATTGTTTTCTGAAATTGTTATAAGATTTGGAAATGAATTTTGATTAGAACATGGTATCAGGCCCGTATTTTGGTTCCGGCGCCCGGTACGGGTCTTATATATGATTTAAGATAATTCTGTGAAGTTTGGTAAAAAACGGAATCCGTTTGACGTGATTCGGACCTTAAATGCAAAATTTGATGTTTAAGAAGTTTTGGTAAATTTCATTGATATTGAGGTTTAATTCGATGTTTATGATGTTATTTTGGTGATATGAGTACACGAATAAGTCCGTAGGATGTTTTTGAGGTTGTGTCTATATTTGATTTCGAGCCCCAAGGGCTCGAGCGAGTTTTGGATAGGTCACGGGGTACATTTTGAACTTAGAAAATTGCAGAATTTCAGCTGTGCATAGCAGGCATGCAGGCTTCGCATGGCTTGCAAATGCGATATCGCAAATGCGAGTGGTTTTTTGCAATTGCGAAGGAAACCCAGGCCAGCTCCTTCTCGCAAATGCGAGGAAATTCATCGCAAATACGATGCCCCTGCAGTCGCAAATGCAACCTTTTATTCGCAAATGCGAAGCTTCCCAGGTTGGCCAGTGATCGCAAATGCGATGCCTGCCTTAGCAATTCCCAGCTTGCAATTGCGAGCTTCCCTTCGCAATTGCGAGCTTCCTTTCGCAATTCCCAAGCCAGCAGAGGTCGGGGTTCGCAATTCCCATATCTGCAACCTGCAACTTTTATACCTAGTCGATTTTAAACCTATTTTTCATATCCTCTCAAAACATAAACACACTAGGACGATTTTTCAAAGGCTTCTTCTTCTCCAAATCAATTATACGAGCGAATTGGTGGTGGAATCAAGGGGTAAAGCTATAGTTGAAACGTGAATTGTGTTCGTGGCATCGAGGTAAGTGTTTGGTCTAACCTTAGCTTGAGGGATTAGGAGTTGTGTCTATTTGCTACGTGTTAATTGTGGAGTACGACGTATAGGCATGGTGACGAGTATCCATACGTCGGTGTCAAGCATGCCTGTGAGTCTCGTGTTATAAATTGTTATGACTCTGTTGTGGTTTATTGTGCCTCACTTGTTATTACCATCATTGTTCCCTTGTCGGGATGTTTGTTTGATATTATTGTTCCCTTGCCGGGATATTGTTGAGATATCATTATTCCCTTGTCGGGATGTTTGTTTGATGTTATTGTTCCCTTGTCAGGATATTGTTGAGATATCATTGTTCCCTTGCCGGGATGTTTGTTGATATTATTGTTCTCTTGCCGGGATTCCTTGTGATTATTGTTGGCTTGTAAATGGGATCGGGTGGTACGCCTACCACAAGATATAATAAAATGGGAGCGGGTGGTACGCCTACCACAAGATATGATGAAATGGGAGCGGGTGGTACGCCTACCACAAGATATAATGAAATGAGAGTGGGTGATACGCCTACCACAAGATAAATAAAATGGGAGCGGGTGGTACGCCTACCACAAAATAAGTGAAATGGGAGTAGGTGGCACGCCTGCCACGAGATACAGGAAATGGGATCGTGTTGCACGCGTGCAACAAGATGTGAAAAGAAAGTGAAATCTACCTTTGTTTTGCCTTATTCTTGTTAGTGGTTGGACTTTGATTCCTTATAATTCTCTTGATATTCCTTTGTTTTGATTTTGTTTGCTAGTTTATAATGGATCTTATCTTAGTTTGTTTACCCATAGTTATGAGTAGCTAAATCTTTTGTCTAAGGTTTTGATGGAACCTATTGGGGGATGAACTTCTTGTTTATGTGAATACAAATTGCTAGTTTCAATCTTTATTTATTCAACTATGCTCTTGTTGTAGTTAATTGACAGGATCCTCAATTAGTTGTGCCTATTTAGTGTGCATAACTCGGGAGAGAGTGCATATGTAGGTTATTGTTGAATAACACCACTCCTACAATATAAGAGGAATCTATAACTGCGGGTTTAAAGGTGGGATTAGGGATAACGAAGCCTTGGATGCAATCTTAAGTGAACTGTGTTAATTAAAGCTAGCTAATGTATCTCGGGAGAGTGCAATAGTATATTACTGTGATTACTCAGGAGAGATTTACGGTAAGAAAAGTGTTCATGATTGATAGAGGTGTGTTGGGAAATTTGTATGAAGCATAAACAGAAGGGATTCTATCAATAGGGGAAATCTTTACCTTAGCTTTTTCTCATCATTGTTTACAACCTTAGCATTTTAGTTTACAGCTTGTTATTTACTTGCAATCTTAGTTAGTAAAGAAACCTTCAACTGTGATTCAAAAGTTTGGGAAATTGGTTCTCAAGAGTTTAGTGGGTCTAAAGATTGTGATTGATAGGTTAACTCTCTGTGGATTCGACCCTGGGCGTAATACTCGGGTTATATTTGCAACGTCCGCAAAGTCCTTTTTGTAAGGCATAGTTGGGCGTGATTAGTCACTGGAAATAGAGAATGCACAACCAATCCATAATGGAGCCTTCTCTTTGATTGCAGTAACAAAGTCCAGAGTTTCTTCTCTAATGGTAAAAAATTTTGCTTCATCATTCTTGTCTTCATTTACGACAACCTTAGCACAATCATTTGCCACATCAGTTGGAGCGACAAGATACATCGAATCGTTAGATAAATGTTCCTCAGTAGTCTCTGTTTTCATCGTAAACTCTTTATATGGTTCCTGAATAGCATATAGTTCCTGAATGGCATCTTTAGACCGATCCGACAATTCATCAAACACCTTGTGCACCTCGTCGTTGTCGTTGTCGTATTTAAATGACTCAACAAAGTATTGTGGCAAAGGAAAGCCTGCGTCCTCTTTGTTGTCATCCAAAATCGAATTGTAGAACTCTTCCTCCGCGTGAGTTACCAAAACTGCAGCGTCGTCAATTTTAATTAGCACAGATGGATTCTCAGCACAACTCTTTGGCTTCATAGCATCTGGTGCGGGTAATTTTGTGTTAGTAACTACCACATTATCAATTTCCCTATCGGGCATTTCCCCAGACACTTTGTGGGCAATGTTCAGGTTGCCGTAATTCGAGCGAGCATGGCAGTATTGATGCAAGGGCAAGTTGGCCATGTTGCTCCATGATGGAAGAGCCGTTGCTCGGGCCTGATAATAGTCCATTGTGGTAAACTGCCGGAGAAAGGCTAAATGTCTACCAGGTGCTTCCCGATTTCGACGTCGAAAATGAAAAAACAATTTGTCCATGAAATGGTCCCAGCTTGCAAGTTGTTTGTTTCGAAATAAGCAATGATACCATTCCAAAGCATCGCCATCCAAATAGAATGAAGTCTATGACACTTTATGCTCTGATGAAATATTGTAAAAGTTGAAATACCTCTCTGCCTGAAGAACCCAATCCAGAGGATTCTCACCGCTGAAACGACCCATTACTGGAGCGTGAGATAGGTCCACCATGGTAGATGGAGACAATGAAAGCACCAACGTTATGGATCCAATATCCACAACTAAATACAGAAATAACAGATTGATATATTGACAGTGATAACAAAGCAATTACACTATAAAGTAACAATAACTAAGAGAGGGGAAGTTTCTACCAAATTCGGCCTAACTCTAAAATGCAATGAACGTATCCCGATTTTCTTGGTCTCTGTCACACGCAGTGCACATGCTCTATTTTCAGCCAGGGTCCCATATGTAATTTGCCAAAAGCCAGATGTGGCATCACAGTTATTTTGATTCATAACATTACATGTTATTGTTCTTCTTATAATGTTAAAGAGATTAAAACTTGGTAAAAGGGTAATTGGTTCTAATAATTGGCTTGCCTAGCTCACATTAATAGGCGCGATCACGACTCCCGAGGGTGGGAAATTCGGATCGTGACATTGTCAAATTAGCATCATTGAGTAACCAAACACAAACTGTTATGAACTTATTAGAAGAGAACATGCTAAGAAATCAAGACGAAAAGTGAAAAGATAACAGGACGAGCAAAGGTTTAAGTGTGGGGTGTTGATAATAGGTGAATTTAACTTTATTCAGACCCTAAATAACCGCCTTCTTGCATAGTTTTGATAATAAAAGTGATAACAAAATGCTCTTATTAGTGCTTTTCATGATTTGCAGGTTATATATGACTAAGGAAGGCTAGGGAGCACTTTTGGAGTGAAAAAAATGAAGAAAGAGAGGCCAACCATGAAATATCCCAAGTGAACCACGCAAAACAGGCTGAAGAATCAGAAAACTGAGTCTACCGCGGTTCTACCACGACCGCGGTAGAATCGCGGTGAAGGATGTTCGCGGATAGAAGGAAATTCAGAGGCCATGTTTGGCCGCAGTTCTACCGCGACCGCGGTGGAACCGCGGCAGGAGGCGGAAATTTCAGGGGCTAAAGTGCAAAACACGGGATTTTTAGCCCAGAAGCCTATTTTAAACACTAGACTTCGCCCAAGAGAGGCATGTATTGAATTGGAGAGTATCTTGGAAGAAAAACAATTGTGAGAGATCACCCAAAACATCTTTCTTCTTTTCTTTGATTTTTATTGCTAGTTTTTGATGATGAATATTATCTTATCTTGTTTACCCATAGTTATGAGTAGCTAAATCCCTTGTCTAAGATTTTGATGGAACCTATTGGGGGATGAACTTCTTGTTTATGTGAATACAAATTGCTAGTTTCAATCTTTATTATTCAACTATGTTCTTGTTGTAGTTAATTGACAGGATCCTCAATTAGCTGTGCCTAGCTAGTGTGCATAACTCGGGAGAGAGTGTATATTTAGGTTATTGTTGAATAACACCACTCCTAAAGTATAAGAGGAATCTATAACTACGGGTTTAAAGGCGGGATTAGGGATAACGAAGCTTTGGGTGCAATCTTAAGTGATCTGCGTTAATTAAAGCTAGCTAGTGTATCTCGGGAGAGTGCAATAGTATATTACTGTGATTACTCGGGAGAGATTTACGGTAAGACGAGCGTTCATGATTGGTAGAGGTGTGTTGGTAAATTTGTATGAAGCATAAACAGAAGGGATTCCATCAATAGGGGAAATCTTTACCTTAGCTTTTTCTCATCATTGTTTACAACCTTAGCATTTTAGTTTACAGCTGTTTAATTTACTTGCAATTTTAGTTACAATAGAAACCATCAACTTGTGATTCAAACATTTGGAAAGCTGGTTCTGAAGAGTTTAGTGGGTCTAAAGATAGTGATTGTTAGGTTAACTCTCTGTGGATTCGCCCCTGGGCGTAATACTCGGGTTATATTTGCAACGTCCGCATTGTCCTTTTTATAAGGCATAGTTGGGCGTGATCAAATTTTGGCGCCGTTGCCGGGGAGTTAACGGAATGATCAATTACCATTGCTAGAAATACAAAAAAAATCTTCGCGTAGGCAGCTTCTCTACACCCAATTTTTTATTGAAAATTTTGACGGTTGTTGACTTGGTTGTACAGGTGTATGCCTAGAAACTCTACAAGGACTGGAGAACTACTTGAAGGACTCGCAGACCCTGAGAAAATATTCAGGGCATTGAACCGTGCCAACAGAAGACTTCAACCACCTCAACAAATAGACAAATTCGAAACTGACATGGGAGACGCAATCGACCCTAACGGAAACGGCAGGCATGAGCAAGTCAACTTGAATGTCAGAGACGCGGCACCTCTGGTGCCCGAGGGTGCACTGTATGACTGGGCACAACCCACAACTGACAATTTAGCTACTGCCATAGTTGTGCCTGCAATACAAGCTAAGTCGTTCCAGATCACAAATAATATGCTGCACTTGTTGCAAAACAAGGGACTCTTTTCTGGGATACAACTTGAAGATCCTCAGCAACACTTGAAGAACTTCTTGTCGATCTGCAAGACCCAAAGGCAGCCCAATGTCACTCCAGAGGCAATCAGGTTATTATTGTTCCCATTCTCGGTGACAGGAGCTGCACAGGTTTGGCTAAACTCACTCCCCATAAATTCTATAGCAACGTGGGATGAGTTAGTCAAGCAGTTTCATAACAAGTTTCATCCACCCAACAAAACTGCCCAACAAATTGATGAGATCGTGAGCTTCAAGCAGAAACCAATGGAGACACTGCATGAAACATGGAGCAGGTTCAAAGGAATGTTGGTTATGTGTCCACATCATGGTATTCCAGAACAGATGTTGGGACAACGATTTTATATGGGACTGTCGGATGGGTTGAAGAATATTGTGGATGCTTCAGCTGGTGGGGCATTCTTGAGCAAGACATGGAGAGAAGGTCAGAGTTTACTTGATAAAATGGCACAGAATTCGGGATGGACATCCAGGAATGCACCCATAACTCCAGTGGTACACTCAGTGCCCCTTGATCCTTCAAACACTATGGCTGAAAATATGGCGACCCTCCTGACACAAATGAGCATCCTCACCAAAAAGGTGGAGGAATCAGGACAGAAGCAGCAGGTACACATAGTAGACACTACCAATGGGGGCTTGTGCACATCTTGCATTAGTCAACCAGTTGGTAATCCTTGGAATACAGAGCTTGATCATCATCAGCAGCACCCTGAAGATATGAACTATGTAGCTAACTATGGGGGTCAGAGACAAGGAAATCAGAACTGGGGTCAGCAGACTCAACAACAGTACAGACCACCTCCGCCACAATATAACGCCGGAAACATGGGAGGTATAAGACCCCCCAACAACATGGCACCGTATCCTAGATCCTAGGGGTACAACAATTAGCAGTAGGGGTACCACCCGCCTCAACAGCAGCATGGTGGAAGACAGGACGATGGGTTTGCTAGACTGGAAGCAATGATGCAGCAGGTTATTGGGTCCACTGCGAAGATAAATGAGAGAGTAGATGCACATGATGCAGCTATCAAAAATATTGAAGTGCAGGTGGGCCAAATTTCAATGTCTCTGAATAATCGTCCTCAAGGAACGCAACCTGCAGATACCCAAATCAATCCTAAAGATCAGGGCCCGAAGCAGCTGATGGCGGTGAGTCTCCGTAATAGCAGGGATCTCGATGAATAGCAGGAGAGAGTTCGTGACAATATACAGGCTGAGACACTTATTCAGGTACCCATTGAGCTGGATGAATCCATAAGGCTGACAGATGTGACAGTCCAGCATGCTCAGGAAGAAAAGAATACTCAGTAGGAGACCGAGAAAGTTGCTGAAGCAGTTGAAGAGTCAGTAGTAAAGATAGTAGCTGAGAAAGAAAAGTCCCAAGTGATTGGGAAGAAAAGACCTCTTGCACCATTTCCACAGAGGTTGGCTAAACACCAAAAGGAGGAGCAATACAAAAAGTTCTTTGAGATGCTCAAGCAAATTCAGGTAAATATTCCATTGATCGAAGCTTTAAAGGAGATGCCTGGATACGCAAAAATGATGAAAGACTTAATGTCCCGGAAATTTGACTTCCAAGACTTGGATACAGTGACACTTACTCAGACGTGCAGTGCAGTGGTAACTAGACCTGTTGCTGAAAAGCTCTCAGATCCCGGGAGTTTTACTATTCCATGTACTATTGGAAACTTTGCTTTTGCGAAAGCACTCTGTGATTTAGGGGCCAACATTAATCTTATGCCCTTGGTCATTTACAAGAGGTTGGGCATTGGGAGAGCTAGACCCACATCTATGCTGTTGTAGCTGGCTGACAGGACTATGAAGCATCCATTTGGGATCCTTGATAATGTACTTATTCAGGTGGGGAAGTTCGTGTTCCCTGCTGATTTTGTGATATTGGATTGCAAAATAGATGAAGAAATTCCTATCATCTTAGGAAGACCATTCTTGGCCACAGGTAGAGCTCTTATTGATTGTGAGACTTGGGAGCTTAAGATGAGGCTCAATGACGAAGAGATTATATTCAATGTGCAGAAATCTATGAGGCGCCCAAGTGAGTTCACAAATTGCTCTCTTATTGATGCCGTGGATGTAATCGTTCAGTCTGATGATGAAGTGTTGACGATTGGGGATCCCATCGCTGCATGTTTGACGAATTTGGAGGAAGTGAACGGTGAGGACTTGGCAGAATGGGTGTTGGCATTTGGAAGATAGAGGGTTTTGGGAAAGAAATCTAGAGTTTGAGCCCCTACACTTAGAAAAGAGGGAGACTCCTCCAGCTAAGCCATCCATTGAAGAACCACCGTAGCTGGAACTAAATCCATTGCCAGGCCACCTCAGGTATGAATTTCTGGGACCTAACTCCATTCTACCTGTTATTATCTCATCTGGTTTGTTAGATGTGCAGGTCCAACAGCTTCTACAGGTATTGAAGGAGTGCAAAACTGTCATTGGGTGGACCATGGCAGACATCAAGGGGATCATCCCCGCGTACTGCATGCATAAGATTCTGCTAGAAGAGGGGCACAAATCTTCCAAGGAACATCAGAGGAGGCTGAACCCGAATATGAAGGAGGTGGTGAAGAAGGAAGTGATAAAGTGGATAGATGCGGCAATTATTTTCCCAATCTCTGACAGCAGCTGGGTTAGCCCAGTTCAATGTGTGCCTAAGAAGGGTGGCATGACGGTTGTGAAGAATGACAACAATGAACTAATCTCAACGAGAACCGTCACAGGCTGGAGAATTTGCATGGATTATCGAAAGTTGAATCTAGCCACCCGGAAAGACCACTTCCCACTTCCCTTCATTGATCAAATGCTGGATAGATTAGCAGGGAGGTCACACTTTTGTTTTCTAGACGGATATTCAGGGTACAATCAGGTTTCCATTGCACCCGAGGATCGAGAGAAGACCTCATTCACATGCCCTTATGGCATCTATGCCTTTAGGAGGATGCCCTTTGGCCTATGCAATGCACCCGCCACATTCCAATGGTGCATGATGGCCATATTCACTGACATGGTTGAGGATATAATGGAGGTGTTCATGGAAGACTTCTCAGTGGTGGGGAATTCATTTGATGAGTGCCTGGTGAATCTGACGCGTGTGCTGAAAAGGTGCATCGAGACTAATCTGGTACTGAATTGGGAAAAGTGTCATTTCATGGTACAAGAAGGCATAGTCTTGGGGCACCGGGTGTCAAGCAAGGGAATAGAGGTAGATCGAGCAAAGGTTGATATAATAGCAAAGCTGCCTCCACCAACTTCGGTCAAAGCAATCAGGAGTTTCCTTGGACATGCCGGTTTCTACCGGCGGTTCATAAAAGACTTCTCCAAAATCGCCAATCCTCTCTGTAAGTTATTAGAGAAAGATCACCCGTTTGTCTTTTCTGATGATTGCAGGGTATCGTTTGTGGAGCTGAAGCAGAAGCTGGTCACAACACCCATCATTGTTGCCCCCAACTGGGAGCAACCGTTCGAAATAATGTGTGACTCTAGTGACTACGCAGTGGGGGCAGTGCTGGGCCAGCGAAAAGATAAATGGTTGCACCCAATCTACTATGCTAGTAGAACGCTGAGTGGAGCCCAGTTGAACTATACGGTGACTAAAAAGGATATGCTAGCTGTGGTGTTCGCATTCGACAAGTTCCGGTCCTACCTGATAGGATCAAAGGTAATTGTATACACTGACCATGCTGCTCTCAGATACTTAATAGAAAAGAAAGACTCTAAGCCACGCCTGATTCATTGGGTGCTGCTTCTGCAAGAGTTTGATCTTGAAATACGTGACCGCAAGGGCACTGAGAATCAAGTCGCTGATCACCTATCACGACTTGAGGGATCTGAAAATGCAATTGAAGTTGAGGAAATTCTGGAAACTTTTCCAGACGAGCAACTGCTCGCCACCACTCATCAGGAAGCGCCATGGTATGCGGACTTGGCCAATTACCTAGCCAGTGGTATAGTTCCTCACGATCTTTCATCGGTCCAGAGGAAACGATTTTTTCGTGAAAGCCGCTTGTACTATTGGGATGAGCCCTATCTCTTTAGAATATGCCTGGATAACATGATCCGGAGATGCGTCTCCGAGATAGAACAATCTTCTATTTTGCAGGCTTGTCATGCATCGGCTTATGGTGGACACTTTGGAGGGATCAGGACAGCAGCAAAGGTGCTAGAGGCCGGATTTTTCTGGTCGACTGTGTTTAAAGATGCGCACTCATGGGTGAAGGGTTGTAATGAATGTCAACGCACCGGGAACATTTCCCGACACCACGAAATGCCCATGAACCCAATTCAGGAGATAGAGGTGTTCGACGTCTGGGGGATTGATTTCATGGGTCCCTTCGTCAGCTCCTATGGCAATAAATACATCCTTGTTGCTGTAGACTATGTGTCCAAGTGGGTGGAAGCTGTAGCATTGCCCACAAATGATGCGAAAGTGGTGGTGGGATTTCTAAAGAAGAACATATTCACCCGCTTTGGGATACCACGGGTGATTATTAGCGACGGAGGCACTCACTTATGCAATAGAGCCTTCGAGAAGTTGCTTATGAAATACGATGTGCGCCACAAGGTAGATACTACTTACCACCCGCAGACTAGTGGACAGGTTGAGGTATCCAACAAGGAAATCAAGAGTGTGTTAACAAAAACTGTATACGCCACAAGAACTGATTGGGCAAGGAAGCTAGATGATGCACTCTGGGCTTACAGAACAGCTTTCAAGACACCAATTGGTATGTCACCATACAAGTTAGTGTTTGGGAAGGCCTGTCACCTACCTGTAGAACTTGAGCATAAAGCGTGGTGGGCACTGAAGCAACTAAACTTAGATATGGAAGCAGCGGGCACATCAAGAGTCACAGAATTGCATGAGCTCGAGGAATTCAGGTATCTTGCTTTTGAGAGCACAAGGCTGTACAAAGAGAGAATGAAGAAACTACAGGATCAAAACATTGTTGAGCGAAATTTCAAACCTAGGGACATGGTATTGCTATACAACTCAAGACTAAAGTTGTTCCCGGGCAAGCTGAAGTCACGATGGTCGGGACCATTTTGAGTAGTTGAAGTTTTCCCGTCAGGAGCGGTTGAAGTCGCCAATGAGAATGACTCTCGTACATTTAGAGTCAATGGTCAGAGATTGAAGTTGTATGTGGGTATGAGCGAGCTTAAGGAAGGGTCTGAACTACATCTGACTGAACCACAGAGGTCGAGCGAGCCTTAAATGCGCTCATCCTGCGTCGTGTCGCGACGTTAAATCAGGCGCTCCATGGGAGGCAACTCACAAAATTGTTGTAAGTATAACATAAAATATATATATATATATAAAAAAGACGTCAGAATCAGAGACGCGGTCAGACCGCGGTTCCACCGCGACCGCGGTCAAACCGTGGTACTGACCCCTCTTTGAACCCAGGTTATCGCGTTTCCACCGCGACCGCGGTAGAACCGCGGTAAGCAATACCCTCTGAACTTGGTCAACCGCGTTTCTACCGTGATCGCGGTAGAACCGCGGCAGACACAGACCGGGTCCAGGTCCGATTTTTTTTAAAAAAAAATTTTAAATTTTTTTTCTTTCCCTTTTACCCAAAATACCCCACCCCCACCTACCACTAATCCCCCCATCCGCCCAGCACAATAAAACACAACCCCCCCTTTTCTTTTCTCATTCTCTTCTTCTCCATCTTCTCTCTATCTTCTCTTTTCCACTCTTCTCCTCCCAAAACCCCATTATCACACTCCCATGCCATCCACCTTCATCACCCACTTCTACTCAACCACACTAGTAAGTTTTTATTTTTCTCTATCTATTTAATTTTCTATTTTTGTGTAATCTAGAATACTTTTACTTAGTTTAAACCTAGGTAGGCTTAGTATAATTTTTGTCAATTTTTGCTTTGTTCATGATTTTCGTTGTTGTATGATAATGTTGTGAACTTGGTTGGTGTTAAGGTGCTTGGACCTTCATGGTATTTGTGATGTTTTGATCTAAAAATCTAATTTTTTTTTGGGAATAGTTGTTGTTAGGCACCATGTGGGCTACAATTTTGGAGTTGTTGTGATATTGAGGGGCGGGTTCTACCCACCCCTAATTGTGGAGTGTTGTACTCGATGATAGAGGGTGTTGTTTATGGTTGGAAAGATATGCACAGGAGTAAGTGTGGGGTGGTGTTGGCAGAATGTGGTAAGTAGTTCTGTTGTGAGGCCTCTATGGAGGTTATAACCTTCACCACCCCGTTTGTGCAGCTAGTTGTCAAGAAGAATTAAATGGGGGCATTGTTGCCATAAGGTGGCGATGTCTGAGTACCCATCTGACTGGCACTAATTAGGATGAAGTTGATTTTGTTTTTTTTTTCTTTTTCTTCTGACGCCCTGCAGGTACTATGGCCCGTAAAAGGCAAAGGAGAGGGGCAGGCACATCCCTCCAGCCGACATTTGACGAGTCCCGGTTTGAATCGGAACGAGCTGAGGATGATTTTAATGCAAAGGCTGGAAATAACTTCATTCACGAGATTCAAATTGACCGGGCAGCCCTCCGCGTGGAATAGGAGGACATGTATGAAGAAATTCGGAGGAGGGAAATGGAATTCCTCTTTGATCCTCTCGACCCGGTGAACCGGATGATTGTTAGGGAGTTTTACGCGAACTACCCTGAACATATGCTGCAGGAGGTGATTGTGCGAGGCATAGTGGTAGATGCCTCTATTGTGACTGTCCAACAGGTATTGCAGCTGCCCTAGTTCACGGGCGACGTTGACTTCTACCATGACATACCAGGTGTCATGTGGGAGGCTATGACTGTTGTACTTTGTGCTGGGGGGCACCCCACCTGGATCAAAGACCAAAGCACCTTGAACTCCAATTCTTTCACGCATTTGGCTAAGTGTTGGTTGACTGTTATCTGCAGCCGGTTCATGCCCTCCGGCAATACCACTGATGTGAACTTCAACAGAGCATTATTGACATGGTGCTTCGTGACGAAGAAGGACTTTGATGCAGCCCGGGTAATTAGTGACGAAATGGTCCTGCGGGGACCGCTGCTGTCAAAGGGGTTTTACTTCCCTTCCTTGGTGACTGCACTGTGCTTGCGGAGGGGGGTCCCCACAGGTCCTGCCGATGGAGAGTTGGCACCTGAGGCACCATTTCGCGCTTCACGCATCAGAGTGGGCAGGGGTACACGTGCAACAATTGTGATAGATGATGAGTATGATGACCCATTTCCGAGTGCACCATCCAGGAGATCGACTGACAGTGCCGGACCCTCTCGGCACCCTCATACTGGGGCAGGCTTCACCATATCTCAGTCTACCAGGCCTATGCTGCGTTCCATGGAGGAAGAGGTCGCGGATCTTCGCGCCTCAGTGGATGGCCTACACACACGAATGGATGCAATGTCTCAGAGGCAGGCCCGGTCTGAGAACAGGTTCATGGCCTGGTTCCGTGCTTTGGGGAGAGCTTGCCATGTGGACCCCAGCACCGTCTTCGACTCTGATTGAGCCTCAGGGAAGTCTTCTTACCCTTCTGCTCTTTATTTTCTTGATATGTCATGAGGACATGTCATTATTTTTAAGTGGGGGGTGGGAGACTTGCTCTAGTTATATGTGTATTGTACATAGACATTGTGTATGTTGTAGCATGAAATTGATGTTGTTGTATATAAGTAACTGTTCTTATAAAGCGGCTCTTCCTGAGGACGGACCATTTGGACAGTACTCTTGAGGGAAGTAGTCCATGAAAATTTTGTTATTTATTTCTTTTTCTTTTTCTTTTTAGGTAGTGTAACAAGCCCCCCTTGGTTTTTCTTTTGGCCACGGTTCTTTTCCAAGGGTTTTGCTTGAACCGGGTTAGGTAGATTTTCCGTTTGTAGTTAGAACTGAGATAGGTAAAGGCTAGAATTCTACACGTTATGTATACACCTGCAAACAACTGTCGCACCTCCTTTTAGCCGCGCCCGCGGGGCGCGTCGGGAGTTTTCTCCAATTAAAGGACAGTCGAAACGGGATTTGTTTATTTGTTTCAGAGTCGCCACCTGGGAATTTTTAGGCGTCCCAAGTCACCAATTATAATCCCTGAATCGAGGAGAATATGACTCTGTTTATTTTTCTGCGAACCAGAAATCCTGAGTAAGGAATTCTGTTAATCCGGAAGAAGGTATTAGGCATTTCCGAATTCCGTGGTTCTAGCACGGTCGCTTAACTGTTTTTATTATTGGCTTAATCATCTTGATTTTATTAAATATATTGATGTTATCTGATTTTACTACCGCTTATACTTATCGTGATTAAGGACCTTCTTTGAATCGAATTACGCGTACGTATATTCGTGTTGTAAATTAAAAAGATGCGGAATTGTGTCACGCGCACGTGTACACAATTACTTTTGACAATATATTTATTAAGCACATTTTTTTCGAAAATGCGTTGAATCAAGAATGATTATTTTTCTTAAATAATGAACCGTACATATTGGATTTTTATGAAATTGATTTAATGCTTTTAGAAAAATCCTTTTATTAAATAATCATTCGAAATTGCGCGTACGCATAATTCGAAATTTTGTTTTTAAAGTATAATCAGGGTACGTGAACGTATCCCTAATTGCGCAATATATTTGTAATGATATTATGGAATTTTCAAAAAAATGTTTGTTATATCACGAAAAATCTTGTTTTAAGATATTCTTTAAATTTTTGGAAAATAATCCACAATTTATTAAATATCGACCATTGATTATAATTTCCGAATATAAATCATATTCATTCCAATTATTCAAATTCAAAAGACAGAATAAAAATATGATTAATACTAACTTTAAAACAAATGTGACATATATAAATATGCCAAAGAATAAATTGCATATGAAACCGAAAATAAATAATTCATAAAGGAAGGAACTATTTTCCGAGAATTTTCGTGATTACTTAATGCAAATTCTATTTTTAATTACCATTGATTTAAGAAGTTGCCATTTGTGTATATACAACTCAACTTATTCTCACATGCTCGTTTTAATCTTAATAGACCTAATTATTTGGTCACTTTGTTTTATGAAAGTAGATAAGCATCAAATTTATAGAAAAGGCGTTATTATGCAAGTTAATTCAACAAAGTTACCTTACATATAACCTAACCGTTTGGCGTAAATATTCATAACGTTTTAACATCATGATGAGCTATACCAACTTACTTTACTCATATGATTATACCTGTCATCATACCATATAATAACTTATACCAACCTAAACAAAAAATCATATTTGTTACAAGATATTCTACTAATGTAACTTCTTAATCATTACATTTAACTAATGGTATTATGGGATGTAATCAATGGCCCATTTTTATGCCTCACTCCCTGTTTTGACAATTCACGTATATCTATACCAATGAGATTTCGGAATAGCTAACATTATTACAAAACTTTATATGAATTTCAAAATAAGACAATTTAACTCATAGCTATCAAATTGAATTCACTATTAGTTAACTAACATAAAAATAAAATTAGAACTAATGAACTTGGACAATTGGAAAATAACATTTCAATTCAAGCTTCATTGACGGGTCATGCTGAAATCTCTTTCCGACTTAAAATTTAAAAGACATATACCTGAAAATGGAGGTAGAAGAAGTAAGTTTCAGCAGTTACAGCAGTAACAAATTCAGTAGAATATACTGATAACACAGTAAATCTGATCAAGAATAGGATTCGAAGAGCCCAGATGCACAGTAAGATACTTTGAAAGACACTTCAGATTTTAACTGAACAGTGGAATCACACAAAGTTGAACAGATTCAACACAAGAACAATATTTCAAATTTCAGCTTTTCTTCAGTTACAAATTCAGTTTGTTTCTGATTTTCTGTTTCTGATGTTGTATCTGTGTGTGAGTGTATATGTGAGTGTTCTATTTTCGGTTTCCTTTCTTTAAAATCTCAGCCCTCAAAATCTCTTAAAGATTATCTCTTAAAAATTCTCTCTGCCTTTCTTTTTCTTTCTTAGAATCTTCCTTCTGAAAAATTCTGCCCTTAGAAATTCTCTATGAAAATTCTGTTTTTTCTTCAAAATTCTGTTTTTCTCTCTTAAAATTCTCTCTTAAAAATTTTCTCTCCAAATTCTTGTTAAAATTCTCTGTTTTTGAACTGTCTGTCCAGCTCCTGTATTTATACAGGGCTGGTCCTAGGCAATTTAAGTGTTTCTTGGACCCCCTTCTTCTTTAAAAAAAACAGAAAATCCCATTATGTAAAACCTTTTCCCTGATTTTCAGCAGCCCATTATCCCTTGTTCCCCATTAGTATCATTAACTAATAGCCACTAACATTACATTATAATATACTAGTACTAACACCCTGTTTTTTACTGCTCATTCCCAGAAATGCCCCTGAAATCTTGATGTTATTACTGAAAAATCAGAACCTATAACAAAACAGATTCTAAAATCTGTACAAACTTAGTTATCTCCTGATTTACAGCTATAACCAATCCTATTAACTTCCTAACACAATTGCATTTGACCAACTTTTGCAAACTTGAATTCAAACTGGACATTACAGCAATATTATACTGAATTCAGAACTAACAACATATTACTGCAATTATCAAAACAATTCAGACTGGACTTAATACTGAACTAGAATCAAACACACACAGGATCATTGTCAATACTGACAATGTCCTGAAACTTTAATGTTCAGACAATAACATATACAACATACATTTGAATTCACTGATTCACAGACAATCATGATTTAATTGACGAGCATTAATCAATTGACTATTTACAACATTTGTCAATAATTAGTCTAAAATAATAGAAGCAGACTGTTTTAGTCAACATTTTCAGAAATGAAAAAATTCGTAATATAATTAATCGACGAACTTAATCGAGTCGATTACACACATTGTAAATAACCACAACCAACAGAAACAATTCACATTCGGATTAAATAGACAGAAATGACAGAATTGATCAAAACAAATATGAAAAATTAACAAGCTATTAATACGGACAACAATACACGTAGAATACACAAAATAAATAGAAAAATACCTCTGAACTTTAATCAGACTCGATCCCAACTCAGCTTCGGATTTTTGTTTGAAATCAAACAGACCTTAGTCGAAGTATTTTCCACTGAAAATACTTCGACTAAGGTCGATTAAACCTCAATCCTTGAATCAATTTGGACAAAAAATCCAGAAATTTGGTATTTCTAGGTTTCCTGAAGGCTCGATTTGGGATCTAATCATTTCTGGTTAGATTCGAGAGAAACCAAGTATGACACAAGGGTGAGGGAAGCCTAGGGGTTGATTGGTGTCACTTTGGAACAGATCTGGGTAATTTTTTGTTTGACTCGAATCTTCAAAAGAAGATTCGAGAAGCTCTGAAGTGATTCGAGCCAAACTATCTTCAGATCCATAACAAGGGTTGTTAGGGGAAGCCATGGTGTTAATTTGGGGTTGATTGGTTTAAGTCTGAACTTGGCTCGAATCTTCAAATGAAGATTCGAGAACCTCCAGGGAGATTCGAACCAAGCAGGTAACATATTCGGATAGAGGAGGCTCAGGGGGTTCTGGGGTGTTACTTTGGTGACCGGCGGCGTTGATGCCGCCGGGTTTCAGGCGAAGGGGAATAGGGGCGGCTAGGGTTAGGGGTCTGTTTGAGAAGATGATGAACAGGAGAGGATGGGGGGTGTTTAGTTAGGGGCCGGGGTAAGGGTTTGGGATTTATATAGGGGTGGGATGGATCGATATCGTCCGTCCGATCAAGCAAGATGAAAGGCCAGGATTAATTCATTAAACCAAACGACGTCGTTTGATTTGAAGTTGGGGTCGGATTGAATCGGGTTAATGGATCGGGTTATGGGTTGCGGGTAAGGGTGATGATATCTTTGTCGTTGGTTGTATTTAATCCAACGGCCCTTGATTAGAGATGACCAAACGACGTCGTTTGGTATCAGCTTGGGACTGGGTCAGACTTGGCTGTTTGGATTGGGCTGTGGGGGGATTTAACGTTTTGGGCCTGGATTTTAATCCAGGTCCAATTTTGTATAACTTGTGCTATTTTTTTTATCATTATTTTCTAATTTCATTATTAATTAACAAAAATCTTAATTAAAAATTATAAAAACAAAATTACCATTACAAAGATATTAATTACCTTTTTAACAACTATTAACACATAGACAACATTAATCACACAGTGGAACATTAAAAATAGAACAAAATGCATATTTTTATGATTTTATTTAAATTATCTCTTAAATGCATAATTAAATCCTATATGCATGCAATATGTATTTTATTTTATTTTTATTTTATTATGACAAATATAAACATTTACGGACATAATACAAATATTTAACACCACGCAAATTCACAAATTACACAGTAAAAGAAATTTATTTTGATTTATTTTGGAGCAATTTTTCGTAATGCAAAAATCACGTGCTCACAGCTGCCCCTCTTTGTGCGGAAACTCGAAGAGTTTTCGTGCAAAGATAAAGTGAGCGGATACGAGCGATTTTTGCCCGTTCGAATACTCCGTGGGAAGCATTTTTAGAAAGATTTGACCGAACCTCTGCTTCAAAGGTTTCCTACATATCCTTGGCTATAAAGGAATCAGGTCAATGTAGTTCGGGAATTTTTTGGTAGCTGGGACTACCGTGGGACTGTGATGTTACTGCTGTTTCGTGCTGTTTTTACTGCTTACTGACCTCCTTATTACACCTTACTTTAAAGGAAATACAAAATTAAGCTAGATTATGGTACAGGAATTATAAAAATCTTATCTAGATCATGCCCTTGTTTCTTGTTGTCTTGATATCTTGGTGAATCTTGGGCATTTGGCTTATTCCGTATTCCTCTTGGAACTCTTTGTTGTTTCTTGCTGGGGATTCTGTTGGACTCCTCTGCTTTATTGATTCTAAGTGTGCTCCTTTCTCACATGAGTGGGCTTTTGGTTTCAACACTTCAATTGCATTCCATCGTTCTTCAGGTGGGTGCCTTGACTGCTTCTTTTCTTTCTTCATCCTCATTTTCCAGGTGGACGCCTGACTTCTTCTTTTCTCATCCTCATTCTCCAGGTGGACGCCTGACTTCTTTTAATTTTCATCCTCATTCTCCAGGTGGACGCCTGATTTCTTCTTTTTCTTTATCCTCATTCTCCAGGTGGACGCCTGATTTCTTCTTTTCTTTGTCCTCATTCTCCAGGTGGACGCCTGACTTCTTCTTTTTCTTTATCCTCATTCTCCAGGTGGACGCCTGATTTCTTCTTTTCTTTGTCCTCATTCTCCAGGTGGACGCCTGACTTCTTCTTTTCTCATCCTCATTTTCCAGGTGGACGCCTGATTTCTTCTTTTCTTTGTCCTCATTCTCCAGGTGGACGCCTGACTTCTTCTTTTTCTTTGTCCTCATTCTTCAGGTGGACGCCTGATTTCTTCAATTCTTTGTCCTTATTCTCCAGGTGGACGCCTGACTTCTTCTTTTCTCATCCTCATTCTCCAGGTGGACGCCTGACTTCTTCTTTTTCTTTATCCTCGTTCTCCAGGTGGACGCCTGATTTCTTCAATCCTTTGTCCTTATTCTCCAGGTGGACGCCTGACTTATTCTTTTCTCATCCTCATTCTCCAGGTGGACGCCTGACTTCTTCAATTCTTTGTCCTCATTCTCCAGGTGGATGCCTGACTTCTTCTTTTTCTTTATCCTCGTTTTCCAGGTGGACGCCTGATTTCTTCAATTCTTTGTCCTTATTCTCCAGGTGGACGCCTGACTTCTTATTTTCTCATCCTCATTCTCCAGGTGGACGCCTGACTTCTTCAATTCTTTGTCCTCATTCTCCAGGTGGACGCCTGACTTCTTCTTTTTCTTTATCCTCGTTCTCCAGGTGGACGCCTGATTTCTTCAATCCTTTGTCCTTATTCTCCAGGTGGACGCCTGACTTCTTCTTTTCTCATCCTCATTCTCCAGGTGGACGCCTGACTTCTTCAATTCTTTGTCCTCATTCTCCAGGTGGACGCCTGACTTCTTCTTTTTCTTTATCCTCGTTCTCCAGGTGGACGCCTGATTTCTTCAATCCTTTGTCCTTATTCTCCAGGTGGACGCCTGACTTCTTCTTTTCTCATCCTCATTCTCCAGGTGGACGCCTGATTTCTTCTTTTCTTTGTCCTCATTCTCCAGGTGGACGCCTGACTTCTTCAATTCTTTGTCCTTATTCTCCAGGTGGACGCCTGACTTCTTCTTTTCTCATCCTCATTCTCCAGGTGGACGCCTGACTTCTTCTTCTTTACCAGGTATTTCCAGACACAAATATTGTATTTGCCCCTGTTTTAAATCAAAGAAAACTTCGTTAGTTTAAAGCAGGGTGGCTGGTTGTGGTATTCTTGCCGATGGTGATGTTTCTCTTCGTCTTTCTTTATTGCCTTGGAATGATTGAAAAGACTGTTTTGTCTTTGTAATTGATCCTTGACTATAGGATTTCCCTCTGTGTGTTTTCCTTCAAAATCTTTCAACTGTAATCATGTGCTTCTTTTGACTTTGCTGATCCTCTTTTGATTTCATCTTTCTTACACCCGTACTTTTATCTCCCACCTTTCGTGGCTGTATTTTGTAACCTTGAATCTTGGTAGTATACCTTGACATTCTTTCTTATTTGTTTAGAATAAAATTTATCTCAAAGCTTGGAGAAAGTAAGATTATTAGTAGCGAAATACGCTGATTTCGACAATTATAGAATGAAAAGAAAAATCCAATTTTTGGATGACTGTTGGAAAAGGAATAAAAGACTTATCTGATTGGAATTACTGGCACCAATGATCAGGGTATGCATTTCGGATTAATCAACCCAGTCTTTTAATCAATCTCCTTTCAATTGTCTCAAGGAGTTTTCATTGATCAATTTTCCTCATTTTTCACTTCTCCACTTCCCTTTCGCCTTATGGTGCCTGCGAAGGTTTTCACCAATAAGACTCTCTCATTTTACTTTTCTCTCAACTTCCGTCGCCTTATGGTGCCCGTGTGGGTTTTCACCTATAAGACTCTCTCATTTTTACTTTCTTTCCTTGTTTGTACCACTTCATTTGCTTGCATCAGCATTTTTCTAAGATTGATCGAAAGGTCTTTTTGGTATAAGGTTAGGAATGGAAAAGGTATTAAAAGCTAAATAGCTGTGGTATGGGTTTAAAATTACAACTCTTGGAATCTTTTCTTATTTCCAATACAATTCCTGCCCCAGTCTCTTGATTGGGGTCTCTTGATATTTCTTTTCCGTGCACATTGTGCATGTTGTGCACCCTATGACCGAGCCGTGAGGCGCCTACGTATCCTTCTTTGAGGAATCAGGTCAAACATAGTTCACTACATAATAGTGAAGATTTTGATCTCTTTTTTTTTTTTTTGTTTTATTGATTCCAAGAGAGGTTAGGAAAGAAACAAGTATGGCTCAAAGGGGAAGCAAATGGTATAGTGTTTGGACAGCAGAATAAATTGCCTTTGTCATTTCAATCTTTGAAATAGTGCTAAATACAAACATTCAAAAGTTATGCATAATATCTCTTTACCGCGTCAGAATTGATCGCCATATCTATGCATTTGCCTTCAATATCTGTTAAACATAGTGCACCATTCGATAATACTCTGGTCACAATGAATGGTCCTTGCCAATTCGGAGCAAATTTGCCTTTTGCTTCAACCTGATGTGGAAGAATGCGTTTCAGCACATGCTGACCTACTTCGAACTTCCGGGGACGCACCTTTTTGTTGTATGCTCTTTCTATTCTTCTTTGATATAATTGACCATGGCATACTGCGGTCAATCGTTTTTCATCAATCAAATTTAACTGTTCTAGACGGGTTTTGACCCATTCATCATCATCAATCTTTGCTTCGGCAATGATCCGAAGGGAAGGAATCTCAATTTCTGCAGGAATTACTGCTTCGGTGCCGTATACCAACAAATAAGGGAGTTGCTCCTACTGAAGTGCGAACAGTAGTGCGGTATCCCAATAATGCAAATGGTAATTTTTCATGCCATTGTTTTGAACCTTCTACCATTTTCCGCAGTATCTTCTTTATGTTTTTGTTGGCTGCTTCTACTGCTCCATTCGCCTTGGGCCGATATGGGGTAGAGTTACGATGTGTAATCTTAAACTGTTGACATACTTCTTTCATTAAGTTGCTGTTAAGATTAGCACCGTTATCTGTGATGATCACCTTCGGGATTCCGAATCGACATATGATATTTGAGTGGACAAAATCGACCACAGCTTTCTTGGTCACTGATTTGAATGTCTTGGCCTCAACCCATTTGGTAAAATAATCAATAGCTACCAGAATGAATCTGTGTCCATTGGATGCTGCCGGTTCAATTGGTCCAATCACATCCATGCCCCAAGCAACGAAAGGCCATGGTGCCGACATTGTGTGCAACTCGGATGGTGGAGAATGAATCAAATCTCCGTGTATTTGGCATTGATGACATTTGCGTACAAAACTGATACAATCTCTCTCCATGGTAAGCCAATAGTAACCAGCCCGTAGGATCTTCTTTGCCAACACATATCCACTCATGTGGGGTCCGCAAACTCCTGAATGTATTTCAGACATGACAGTTGTAGCTTGTCTGGCATCTATGCATTTTAATAATCCAAGATCTGGTGTTCTTTTATACAGAACTCCTCCGCTTAAGAAGAATCCATTTGCTAATCGCCTGATGGTCCTCTTTTGATCTCCTGTGGCTTGTGCGGGATATATACCCATCCTGATATATTCCTTGATGTCGTGGAACCATGGTTCTCCATCAAATTCTTCTTCAACCATATTGCAATAAGCGTGCTGATTGTGGATTTGAATATGTATTGGATCCACATAAGCTTTGTCTGGATGGTGCAACATTGATGCTAGGGTAGCCAATGCATCGGCAACTTCATTATGGATTCTTGGAATATGTTGGAATTCCACTGATTGAAACCGCTGACAAAGATCATGCAGACATTGTCGGTATGGTATGAGCTTCAAATCTCGGGTTTCCCATTCTCCTTGAATTTGATGTACCAAAAGATCCGAATCTCCCATGACTAAGATTTCTCGGATACCCATGTCTGCAGCTAGCCTTAACCCCAAAATGCAAGCTTCATATTCAGCCATATTATTGGTGCAATAAAATCGCAATTGAGCCGTAACAGGATAGTGATGCCCTGTTTCAGAAATGATTACAGCTCCTATTCCTACTCCTTTCATGTTGGCGGCTCCATCAAAGAAAAGTTTCCAGCCAGGTTTTTCGATTTGTTCCACCTCGTCGATATGCATTGTTTCTTCATCAGGAAAATAAGTCTTCAACGGCTCATATTCCTCATCGACCGGGTTTTCGGCTAAATGATCGGCCAGTGCTTGAGCCTTCATTGCAGTTCTAGTCACATAGATGATGTCGAATTCCGTGAGCAATATCTGCCACTTTGCAAGTCTTCCCGTTGGCATAGGCTTTTGAAAAATGTATTTCAAGGGATCCAAACGAGAAATGAGGTAAGTAGTGTAGGATGACAAATAGTGTTTCAATTTTTGAGCTACCCATGTTAGGGCGCAACATGTCTTTTCCAGATGAGTATACTTAACCTCATAAGCTGTGAACTTCTTGCTAAGGTAGTAGATGGCCTGTTCTTTTCTGCCAGTGAGGTCATGCTGCCCCAATACACAACCAAATGAATTTTCCAAAACCGTCAAGTAAAGAATCAAAGGTCTTCCTGGCTCTGGCGGGACCAACACGGGTGGGTTTGATAAGTACCCTTTTATTTTATCGAACGCTTCCTGACACTCATCGGTCCATTTGACTGCAGCATCCTTTTTTAACAATTTGAAAATTGGCTCGCAGGTTGTTGTGAGCTGAGCAATAAACCTACTGATATAATTTAACCTTCCCAACAAACTCATTACTTCAGTTTTGTTTCTTGGGGGTGGCAGTTCTTGGATGGCTTTGATCTTTGATGGGTCTAGCTCGATGCCTCGTCGACTGACTATGAATCCCAGCAATTTTCCAGATGGAACTCCGAATGCGCACTTGGCAGGGTTAAGCTTGAGGTTGTACCTGCGAAGTCTTAAGAAGAACTTCCTCAAATCCCCAACGTGGTTGGTCTGATGCTTTGATTTTATGATTACATCATCCACGTATACCTCAATTTCCTTGTGTATCATATCATGAAACACTGTGGTCATTGCTCTCATATAGGTTGCTCCGGCGTTCTTCAAACCGAATGGCATTACCCTGTAGCAATAAGTTCCCCATGGTGTGATGAATGCCGTCTTTTCTGCATCTTCTTCATCCATTAGAATTTGATGATATCCGGCATAACAGTCCACGAAAGATCCTATATCATGCTTGGCACAATTGTCGATCAAAATATGGATATTGGGTAATGGGAAATTATCCTTTGGACTTGCTTTGTTGAGATTGCGATAGTCGACGCATACTCTAATTTTGCCGTCTTTCTTTGGCACAGGAACGATATTAGCTAACCAAACAGGATATCGAGTGACTCGAATGACCTTTGCTTCCAATTGTTTGGTGATTTCTTCTTTAATTCTCACACTCATATCAGGCTTGAATTTTCTCAGCCTCTGCTTGACAGGAGGCACCATTGGATCGGTGGGCAATTTGTGGACCACTAAATCAGTGCTCAAGCCCGGCATATCGTCATATGACCATGCAAAAACATCTTTGAATTCTATGAGTGCTTTAATTAAATCCTCTCGGATTTTTGGCTCGAGATGGACACTTATTTTAGTTTCTCGGACATTACTCGTGTCCCCTATATTGACATCCTCGGTATCATTCAAGTTAGGTTTGATTTTTTCCTCAAAGTGAATTAACTCTTTACTAATCTCTTCAAAAACCTCATCTTCATCATATTCTGATTCATAATCACAATATGTTTCTTGAATTAATATTTCGGAATCAGATTGATTTTTAAGACTGGGCTGAAGATTCCTCATGCATGCCATATCACTAGAGCCAGCATAAAAAGAACTGTACAAAAAAGAAGAAAAAGAAAAGAAAGCTATTAGGAATGATAATAAAAAGGAAACTGCTTTTTATTGGATAATGAAAGATAACAAGGTTTTGCACGCTTCAAACCAACTGTAAGATAAATTTTGGGATTACAACCTTGAAATATCCCAAACAAACTGAAAGAAAATCAAAATAAACTACCAAGACTCCTTTCGAATTGGGAGAGGAGTGGCTTTCCAATTATTGAGCTTTGTTTTTGGTCCAACGAATTGAACTTCTGCGTTGCTACACCCTTCTCCGTCTTCCAGCATATTTACATCACTAAACAATTTCTCGAACCTTTCAATTAATTCCTCCTCAGGATTGACCTGGGATTTAGGAATTGTTGTTATCGGGCGATTTTTAGCACCGGTCTTGACAAAAGACTTCAACAGCTGTGGTACTGGTTTTGGAAGAACCCATGCTTGGTGTTTCAACTTCCTGGCTCTCATCACGTCATTGGCGGTCGGTGTGAATCCTAAACCGAATGTTCCCCAGTTCTCGGGGAGAGATACTGGTTGTACAATTCCTTGCAAAGATAAGCCCAGACCTTTGCCGGGTATAAAGCCATTCTTCAGCATTTCATAAGCTACCATGACTGATGTAGAGGATACCTTTGGATTCGCAAGGTATTTTCCTTCTGGAATTTTCTCTACCGACACTGTGTCTGACACTTGGTATACCCATGGTCCTTGGTCAATTTCTGCTCCCTCGACTGGTACAATGGTGCTGTTGTGAGCATTTAAATTTTCTTCTCCATGCACGACTATTTCTTGATGGTCCCATTCAAACTTGACAACCTGATGTAATGTTGACGGGACTGCTTTAGCAGCATGGATCCATGGTCGACCCAACAACAAGTTGTAAGAAACAGTCATGTCCAAAACTTGGAATTCCATTGTGAATTCAATTGGCCCTATAGTTAGTTCCAACACTATGTCGCCAAATGAATCTCTACTTCCACCGTCAAATCCTCGTACGCAGATACTGTTCTTTTGGATCCTCTCCTCTTTAATTTTTAATTTGTTTAAAGTGGAGAGAGGGCATATGTTTGCACTGGACCCATTGTCGACCAATACCCGGGTTACTACGGAGTTTTCACATTTCACGGTGAGGTAAAGAGCTCTGTTGTGCTCGGTACCTTCCACAGGTAATTCATCATCAGCAAATGTAATCCTGTTCGTCTCAAAGATTCTGTTGGCTATTTTGCCCAAATGATTTACAGAGATCTTTTCAGGAACATGAGCTTCATTCAGGATTTTCATCAATGCCAGACGGTGTTCCTCTGAATGGATCAGTAATGACAACAATGAAATTTGAGCGGGGGTCTTCTTTAATTGATCCACAACAGAATAATCATGGAGCTTCATTTTTCTTAAAAACTCCTCCGCCTCTTCTTCCGTCACAGCTTTCTTCGTGGGCATTGGATTGTTTTTAGTTTTTCTCAGCTCTTCGGGAGTAAAACATCTTCCCGAACGAGTCAAGCCTTGTACCTCACACACTTCTTCCTTGATTTCTTTGCCTTTGTACATTACGGTCACCCGTTCATAGTTCCATGGGATGGCTTTGTTGTTGATGATTGGCAGCTGAATTACAGGTGCAATAATAACCCGATCTGTACGTGCTCCTTCCACAATTACGACGGGTTTGTTAGCAACCCCTGGTACTATCACCTTTGTCCTCTCTTGTTTTGCGGCAACTTTGTTCGATGATCCCTCATCGACTATCATAGACGGTTCACCACCATTCTTGTTATGCTTAGACACCGGCTTCTCCTCCATTAACTGCTTATCTGGCTTGGTTTCATGAGACTTGATCATCATGACAGTTTGCGACGGCTTCTTTGTCTCCCCATCAGCTTGTATGATTTCTATCATATTAGCCTCTTGATGGGCTGGCATTGGATTTCTATTGATATTTGGAGCTTCAGGGGTTTGAACCTCGATTTTATTAGTATCAATCAGCTCTTGTATTGCATTTTTCAAATGCCAACATTTCTCCGTATCATGGCCTGGTGTACCGGAGCAATATTCACAGCTAATGGTGTAATCCAGATTCTTTGGTGGAGGATTGGGTAGCTTGGATTGTATTGGTCTCAACATGTCTAACTGTCTCAGCCTGTGGAACAGACTAGTGTAAGACTCTCCCAATGGAGTGTAAGTTTTCTTTTTCTGTTCCCTTTCTCCCCTGAATGCTGGCCTAGGCCTGAAACCTGGTCCGGGATAAGCTCGGGGGTAGGTATTTGGTGTGACAGGAGCACGCCAATTGGTGTGAACAGGTGGCTGATTGTATGCTTGAGCGTGGTTAATGGCGAAATGAGGCTCTGAAGGGTGATAGTAATGTTGGGATGAATCATGGTGGTAAGCTGATTGGCGAGGTCGTTGCTGATTATAGTAAAGCGGTGAACCCCTGGGTCCCGGCCAAATTCCTGAATCAACTACGGTTGCTTCCTCCCTCTTCTTTCTTCCGATTCCTCCTACCCCGCCTTGAATAGCTTGAGTAGTTGCCTTAATTGCTGAATAGCTCATGATTTTGTTTGTCTTGAGGCCTTCTTCCACCATACCTCCCATCTTCACTACCTCGTTGAATGATTTTCCAACCGCTGAAACCAAGTGGGCGTAGTAAGTTGGTTCCAAGGCTTGGAGGAAGTAGTCTACCATTTCGCTCTCCTTCATAGGAGGATCCACTCTTGCCGCCTGTTCTCTCCACCGAAAACCATACTCTCTGAAACTTTCATTGTGTTTCTTCTCAAATTTGGTCAAAGATAATCGATCTGGGATGATTTCCAGATTGTATTGGAAATGGTATGCGAATGCCTGTGCCAGGTCATCCCAGGTGTACCATCTTCCATGGTCTTGGCGTGTATACCACTCCAAAGCTGATCCGCTTAGACTTTGACTGAAGTAAGCCATCAATAATTCATCCTTTCCCCCAGCTCCTCGCATCTTGCTACAGAAACCCCTTAAGTGGGCTACTGGGTCGCCGTGCCCGCTGTATAGGTCAAATTTGGGCATCTTGAAGCCAAATGGCAATTGTACATTAGGGAATAAGCATAAATCTTTGTAGGCTACACTGACTTGCCCACCTAATCCTCGCATGTCTCGGAACGACTGTTCTAGACTTTTGACCTTCCTGAACATCTCTTCTTGTTCAGCATTTTTGGCTGGCTTGTCAATTTCGGTTGGGAGATCAAACCGAGGAGCAGGTGAATTGATTTCGGAGGCTTTGAAGGTGGGCTCCGGGGGGTAATATTGGTTGTCTTGGGCCTGAAATGTAGGCTCACTAGGAGATTTGTGAAATGTAGCAGGGGGAGGTGCTACAAAAACAGGAGTCATAGGTGGAGGAAGGTACGGAACTGGTTTTGGAGGTGGAGACTGTGGTGTCTGAGAGGTGGTGCCTCGGTAGTGCTGATAAATGGGGAAACTTGGGGATAATTCAGTGGTGATATTATCCTGAGTTTGGATTATTGATGGAGCAGGGTTATTTGGGTAAGATGGGGGCAACTGTCCTGTAGACCAAGCTTGGTACATTTCTGCCATTTGCTGCTTGAGCTTAAGCATTTCTTCTTTCATTTTCCCGACATCCATCTCTTCTATCTCCATACTTGTGTCAACATCTGGGATAGACATACTTTCGGGTATTGGTCCTTTTGATCTTGTGTGATAGTGATAATATGCCAGTATACTCTTTAGAGAAACTAACTGGTTGAATTCTGAAAATGGACAAACTTGTTAGTTTTGAGAGTTTAACACATATATAATCACACGTTGAGATGCAATGCTCCTAGACAAATAATCCCTTTCTATTATGCATTCGCTCGGTTGCTTGTATCGTCCCAGCTTTATTGAAATTGAAAAATTGTCATTCGCTTTTATTTACTATAGATATCTTTATCGTGGTGGTCGACTCTTAGAGATTGCCTATGTATTATGTCAAACATGAATCAGACCTTGCGTAGTTCGGACCAAAGTCAATCATGTTTATTTATTACACAAAGATGGAATTACATTCGAAAACTTTAAGAAAATAGCTTGAAACACACACACTTAAATCAGAATAAAAGATACAATTCATAACATCTCACAAAATGCCCCACTTTCCACTTTTGTTCTCTAATATTGGATTATCTGCTCAATGTGGGGCTTGACCTGGATGGCCTCCCAGCGTACGATACATCCTTTCCAACTCTATTGCTAGATGACGAGCAAAAGTGGGCGCATGCTCTGTAAACCTTTCATAATCCATTCCTTGGCAGTTTACATAACTTTGAGATGTGAAGACTGCCAAGTCGTGGACTTGTGCCCTGAAACCTTGGAGACGTTGGTCTTGGTCTTGCAATTGCTGCTGACGAGTGGTGGCTATGTCTCTGACACGGTTTTCACGATCTAAAGCTGATTCTAATAGAGCTCGGAGTCTGGCCTGCTCTAATCTTGCTTGTGATCTTTCCCTGTCGAGGTCTGCTTGTTGGTATTCTCTGTTGCATCTTCTTGCCTCTTCTAGTTGTGCACGAAGCTGGTCTTCTGATCGCATCCAATAGTCTTTTTCCTTCTTGAATTGAGCCTTGTCTTTTTCGGATTGCCTATCCTGGCGTTCCTTGTTAGATCTGGCTTCTTCATTTAATTGTTGGATCCTTTCTTTTGCTTTGCTCAATGCCCTTTCGTTTTCTGCAAGAATGGAGTCAAAATCTTGCATTTTTTCGAAGAGATTGGCGATGGTTTTTTGATCTTTCCAGCTTCTCTTTGGCGTTTCAGAGACTCTTTTCATTTTTTGGAATCGAGCATGAAGATTTTCATTCTCACAAGCTAGACTCTTTTTCTCGCCTTTGGCTTCTTGTTCTTGCAAATCTTTCTCCAAACTGAGGCTTCTTAGATTTTCTTTTAGGGCATGGATAGTGGCTTTGTACCCTTTTTCTTTTTCTCCCCAGATTAACCGCTCTTGGATTTTATCATTGAAATTTTGAACATGGGGTCTTTTTGTTGGCCTTTTTAGCTCAGGTTCCGGTACATCATCCACGCGGGACCGCTTTTCGAACCACCTTGCATATCCAGGATTTATCTCACCCTTGGTAGCGTCTAGGACTTGAGTATCACTTTTCAAGTATCGGCACCCATTCCACATCTGCTGAAGTAGAGCTTCGGGAATAGTGGCTTCTGGGTGTAATTCGATTACTTGCATACTCAAATCTTCCTCATCAGGAACTATTTGATATCTCCCTAGTTGCCTTAGGACTCTTAGTGGTGCATATGGCTGAATGCTTCTCAATCCCAATAGTAGTAGATAACTATTTGAGGTTGACATATGTATTACTTCTCTCATCGGGAGCCATCCCAGAGTCCATTCAATTTGATTTGCCGTTAAAGCCTTTAGATGAGATACCCATGCTTCTATCCCTTCTGGAGCTTGGTAATTTTTTGTTCTTTCCTCATAGCTCTCGATGCAATTAGCTCTGTTCGACCCATACTGTATGATCTTGGGTTGTTGTTGGAGATGTTCAATCACCCACATTTGCAACAAAATTTTGCATCCTTCGAAAACCTTCGCCCCTGATTTGCATAAAGTCAAAGCCCGATAAATATCTGACAGAATGATGGGGACAAGGGTGTGATTTTCTTTAGTGGTGAGGATTTGCACAATTTTTGCGGTGCGAATATCAATTGTTCGCTCTTTATTTGGGAAGACCATGACTCCTAGAAAAGCCACCATGAAAGCAAATCGTCGGTGTATCTGCCAAGTGTCTTTGTTTTGCTTATTAGTAAGGCCTTTCTCATGAATTTCGAACCCATCTGACTTTCCAAATCTGGAATACAAAAAGTTGAAGGAACAACATCCATTGATGACATTGCTTTTCCTGATTTGACTGCTGATGTTCAGAAGACCGAAGAATCGATGTATTGAAGGAGCCTTTGTGAATATCAAGCTTTGATTTCTTAAACTTCCGTCAAAACCAACATAGCCAGCTACCTCCTCTAATGTAGGAGTAAGCTCGAAGTCAGAGAAACGGAAAACATTGTGAACAGGGTCCCAGAAAGTTACTAATGCCGTAATCAGATCATCCCGAGGCTCAACTTTCATAATGTCCGTGAGATTTCCCAAATGCTTGACGACCCATTTTTGACCGTCTTCGCCCAAATCATACCACCACATTTGAAGCTGACATAGAAATTCCTCCGTACTTGTGGATGAGGGGCTTTGTGTGGTGCTCATTTTGTATCTGAAATTTAATTTTAATAAAGTCAAAATTTATTTTGGGAAAATTTATACTAAATTTATTTTCGATTTTTTTTTCATTAAATATTTTTATTTCAAAATTTAAAACTATTTTTTTCGAAAATTTTAAAACAACCCATTTTATTCCTTGCTTCTTACCATGATTTTATTTAAGCTGGTCAACAAGCATGTTTGAGGCAAATGAATGCACAAGTAGCAAGTAGGATGCATCATGATGGTCTTTTAATTTTGGGTTCACCTGTCCTAGACAGACCCAACCCCTGTGTTGAGTCTCCAAGGGCAAATGCATATGATGCAAATATTCGTTCCTACTAGGGATCCGGTACATGGCTGAGTTATTCTAAGTGTAAAACCTTAGGTTGATTGTTCTAAACCTGGCTTACCCAAACGGACAGTTTGAGCCGAAGTGGGGGTAACGTACAGGGAGCACGAAAGTCTGCCCGGCCTAGTTACTTGTCCCAACTCCGTCTTATTTGGTATGACTTTAACAGAAAGGTGGGTCACGCGCACGTGTACACCATAAATTCAGAAGACTCAGAAAGAAGGGGGTTTCGTAGCAGTTGTATATATTCACAATTCAAATAATATTAAAGCGGTAAAAAAACATTTAGCATATTAGCATATAAACAGTTGAAAATTATATAGTAAGTAAAGCCAATAAAACAGATATTTTAAGCTCGAATTCTTTAAACCCTGAACCAATGGTTCTGGGTTCGTTCCCCAGCAGAGTCGCCAGAGCTGTCGCACCTCCTTTTTGCCGCGCCCGCGGGGCGCGTGGGGAGTTTTCTCCAATTAAAGGACAGTCGAAACGGGATTTGTTTATTTGTTTCAGAGTCGCCACCTGGGAATTTTGAGGCGTCCCAAGTCACCAATTATAATCCCTGAATCGAGGAGAATATGACTCTGTTTATTTTTCTGCGAACCAGAAATCCTGAGTAAGGAATTCTGTTAATCCGGAAGAAGGTGTTAGGCATTTCCGAATTCCGTGGTTCTAGCACGGTCGCTTAACTGTTTTTATTATTGGCTTAATCATCTTGATTTTATTAAATATATTGATGTTATCTGATTTTACTACCGCTTATACTTATCGTGATTAAGGACCTTCTTTGAATCGAATTACGCGTACGTATATTCGTGTTGTAAATTAAAAAGATGCGGAATTGTGTCACGCGCACGTGTACACAATTACTTTTGACAATATATTTATTAAGCACATTTTTTTCGAAAATGCGTTGAATCAAGAATGATTATTTTTCTTAAATAATGAACCGTACATATTGGATTTTTATGAAATTGATTTAATGCTTTTAGAAAAATCCTTTTATTAAATAATCATTCGAAATTGCGCGTACGCATAATTCGAAATTTTGTTTTTAAAGTATAATCAGGGTACGCGAACGTATCCCTAATTGCGCAACATATTTGTAATGATATTATGGAATTTTCAAAAAAATGTTTGTTATAGCACGAGAAACCTCGTTTTAAGATGTTCTTTAAATTTTTGGAAAATAATCCACAATTTATTAAATATCGACCATTGATTATAATTTCCGAATATAAATCATATTCATTCCAATTATTCAAATTCAAAAGACAGAATAAAAATATGATTAATACTAACTTTAAAACAAATGTGACATATATAAATATGCCAAAGAATAAATTGCATATGAAACCGAAAATAAATAATTCATAAAGGAAGGAACTATTTTCCGAGAATTTTCGTGATTACTTAATGCAAATTCTATTTTTAATTACCATTGATTTAAGAAGTTGCCATTTGTGTATATACAACTCAACTTATTCTCACATGCTCGTTTTAATCTTAATAGACCTAATTATTTGGTCACTTTGTTTTATGAAAGTAGATAAGCATCAAATTTATAGAAAAGGCGTTATTATGCAAGTTAATTCAACAAAGTTACCTTACATATAACCTAACCGTTTGGCGTAAATATTCATAACGTTTTAACATCATGATGAGCTATACCAACTTACTTTACTCATATGATTATACCTGTCATCATACCATATAATAACTTATACCAACCTAAACAAAAAATCATATTTGTTACAAGATATTCTACTAATGTAACTTCTTAATCATTACATTTAACTAATGGTATTATGGGATGTAATCAATGGCCCATTTTTATGCCTCACTCCCTGTTTTGACAATTCACGTATATCTATACCAATGAGATTTCGGAATAGCTAACATTATTACAAAACTTTATATGAATTTCAAAATAAGACAATTTAACTCATAGCTATCAAATTGAATTCACTATTAGTTAACTAACATAAAAATGAAATTAGAACTAATGAACTTGGACAATTGGAAAATAACATTTCAATTCAAGCTTCATTGACGGGTCATGCTGAAATCTCTTTCCGACTTAAAATTTAAAAGACATATACCTGAAAATGGAGGTAGAAGAAGTAAGTTTCAGCAGTTACAGCAGTAACAAATTCAGTAGAATATACTGATAACACAGTAAATCTGATCAAGAATAGGATTCGAAGAGCCCAGATGCACAGTAAGATACTTTGAAAGACACTTCAGATTTTAACTGAACAGTGGAATCACACAAAGTTGAACAGATTCAACACAAGAACAATATTTCAAATTTCAGCTTTTCTTCAGTTACAAATTCAGTTTGTTTCTGATTTTCTGTTTCTGATGTTGTATCTGTGTGTGAGTGTATATGTGAGTGTTCTATTTTCGGTTTCCTTTCTTTAAAATCTCAGCCCTCAAAATCTCTTAAAGATTATCTCTTAAAAATTCTCTCTGCCTTTCTTTTTCTTTCTTAGAATCTTCCTTCTGAAAAATTCTGCCCTTAGAAATTCTCTATGAAAATTCTGTTTTTTCTTCAAAATTCTGTTTTTCTCTCTTAAAATTCTCTCTTAAAAATTCTCTCTCCAAATTCTTGTTAAAATTCTCTGTTTTTGAACTGTCTGTACAGCTCCTGTATTTATACAGGGCTGGTCCTAGGCAATTTAAGTGTTTCTTGGACCCCCTTCTTCTTTTTTAAAAACAGAAAATCCCATTATGTAAAACCTTTTCCCTGATTTTCAGCAGCCCATTATCCCTTGTTCCCCATTAGTATCATTAACTAATAGCCACTAACATTACATTATAATATACTAGTACTAACACCCTGTTTTTTACTGCTCATTCCCAGAAATGCCCCTGAAATCTTGATGTTATTACTGAAAAATCAGAACCTATAACAAAACAGATTCTAAAATCTGTACAAACTTAGTTATCTCCTGATTTACAGCTATAACCAATCCTATTAACTTCCTAACACAATTGCATTTGACCAACTTTTGCAAACTTGAATTCAAACTGGACATTACAGCAATATTATACTGAATTCAGAACTAACAACATATTACTGCAATTATCAAAACAATTCAGACTGGACTTAATACTGAACTAGAATCAAACACACACAGGATCATTGTCAATACTGACAATGTCCTGAAACTTTAATGTTCAGACAATAACATATACAACATACATTTGAATTCACTGATTCACAGACAATCATGATTTAATTGACGAGCATTAATCAATTGACTATTTACAACATTTGTCAATAATTAGTCTAAAATAATAGAAGCAGACTGTTTTAGTCAACATTTTCAGAAATGAAAAAATTCGTAATATAATTAATCGACGAACTTAATCGAGTCGATTACACACATTGTAAATAACCACAACCAACAGAAACAATTCACATTCGGATTAAATAGACAGAAATGACAGAATTGATCAAAACAAATATGAAAAATTAACAAGCTATTAATACGGACAACAATACACGTAGAATACACAAAATAAATAGAAAAATACCTCTGAACTTTAATCAGACTCGATCCCAACTCAGCTTCGGATTTTTGTTTGAAATCAAACAGACCTTAGTCGAAGTATTTTCCACTGAAAATACTTCGACTAAGGTCGATTAAACCTCAATCCTTGAATCAATTTGGACAAAAAATCCAGAAATTTGGTATTTCTAGGTTTCCTGAAGGCTCGATTTGGGATCTAATCATTTCTGGTTAGATTCGAGAGAAACCAAGTATGACACAAGGGTGAGGGAAGCCTAGGGGTTGATTGGTGTCACTTTGGAACAGATCTGGGTAATTTTTTGTTTGACTCGAATCTTCAAAAGAAGATTCGAGAAGCTCTGAAGTGATTCGAGCCAAACTATCTTCAGATCCATAACAAGGGTTGTTAGGGGAAGCCATGGTGTTAATTTGGGGTTGATTGGTTTAAGTCTGAACTTGGCTCGAATCTTCAAATGAAGATTCGAGAACCTCCAGGGAGATTCGAACCAAGCAGGTAACATATTCGGATAGAGGAGGCTCAGGGGGTTCTGGGGTGTTACTTTGGTGACCGGCGGCGTTGATGCCGCCGGGTTTCAGGCGAAGGGGAATAGGGGCGGCTAGGGTTAGGGGTCTGTTTGAGAAGATGATGAACAGGAGAGGATGGGGGGTGTTTAGTTAGGGGCCGGGGTAAGGGTTTGGGATTTATATAGGGGTGGGATGGATCGATATCGTCCGTCCAATCAAGCAAGATGAAAGACCAGGATTAATTCATTAAACCAAACGACGTCGTTTGATTTGAAGTTGGGGTCGGATTGAATCGAGTTAATGGATCGGGTTATGGGTTGCGGGTAAGGGTGATGAGATCTTGGCCATTGGTTGTATTTAATCCAACGGCCCTTGATTAGAGATGACCAAACGACGTCGTTTGGTATCAGCTTGGGATTGGGTCAGACTTGGCTGTTTGGATTGGGCTGTGGGGGGATTTAACGTTTTGGGCCTGGATTTTAATCCAGGTCCAATTTTGTATAACTTGTGCTATTTTTTTTTATCATTATTTTCTAATTTCATTATTAATTAACAAAAATCTTAATTAAAAATTATAAAAACAAAATTACCATTACAAAGATATTAATTACCTTTTTAACAACTATTAACACATAGACAACATTAATCACACAGTGGAACATTAAAAATAGAACAAAATGCATATTTTTATGATTTTATTTAAATTATCTCTTAAATGCATAATTAAATCCTATATGCATGCAATATGTATTTTATTTTATTTTTATTTTATTATGACAAATATAAACATTTACGGACATAATACAAATATTTAACACCACGCAAATTCACAAATTACACAGTAAAAGAAATTTATTTTGATTTATTTTGGAGCAATTTTTCGTAATGCAAAAATCACGTGCTCACAACAACTAAAACGAACTTGAGAGTGTGAAGTCTGGGCTCAGTTGTGGACTTATAAATCTATGCCTTAATATTGCACATCTTGCCTTGCTCGAACGCTTGTATGAGTGTGTTGATAAACTGATTCAGAATGAGTTACATGTTGTGTGTGTGTGAGGTTTGTTGTATTCTGTGCATTGCATTTGATGCCTAGAACTTGCCCTGTGTGTTTGCATAGCGAAATAGTAGTTTGCTCAGTCTTGGAAGTGATATAGGCATTTCTTTGTTGAGCCAGATATCTATATTTTACCCGCCTAATTGTTATGTATCGTAGTTAACCCCTTTGAGCATGTAATCCTGTTTCTTTGGCAACCACATTACAAGCCCTACCCAATTGCTTGAATTAACCATCTTTTTGAACCATTGTAACCTCTCATGAGCACTTGAATTATTTATGAACTTTGTAAAAGTTAAAGTGTGGGGTGGTTGGTTTGGCTTTTGAGTGGAACTAATGAAATAAGGAGAAATGGTGCATTGATTTGAAAAGCAAGAGCCACTTGAATTGAGAAAGAAAAGAATGAAAAAAAAATATTCTTTGATCGTGGTGACTTTTGATATAATTGTGCTTAAATAATTTGGGAGTTGATGTATAGTGATGTGAAGGTGGAGTTTGGCTTGACATAAGTATGGGGTTTGAATGTTAAAGTATATGTATTAAAGTGCTAAGGGAGTTGTAGTCACTCTTATATCTAAATGTATCCTACCCGTCCCTCAGCCTACATTACAACCAAATAAAGTCCTAATTGATCCTAGATTGAATGAGCTCCATTAGTAGAGTAGTACACTACGGGCAAGCTTATGGTGCATCTTTTGTGGCATATGAATGTTATTTCTGAGAGTGAGTGAATTCTTTCTATCTTGAGTTCCTAAGTGTTCTTAAATTTTATTGTGTGGAACTACTCTCTTTTGTTGTGTGAGGGCACTTGATTCATGAAGGAAAGGTAATGTCAGTGACCTCTATGTTAGAGTAAGTAGGTGAGTGCAAGTGTGTCATGGCAGTAGAGTCTGCAACTGGGGTGTGACCGGCACATTTCTTAGGCTGTTCTGTCAAAATGGAAGGTGTGACATACATAGGGTAATGCGTCAAATGGTTAGGCATAGAAGTGTGGTTTAGCTTGCTCGAGGACGAGCAAAGGTTTAAGTGTGGGGTGTTGATAATAGGTGAATTTAACTTTATTCAGACCCTAAATAACCGCCTTCTTGCATAGTTTTGATAATAAAAGTGATAACAAAATGCTCTTATTAGTGTTTTTCATGATTTGTAGGTTATATATGACTAAGGAAGGCTAGGGAGCACTTTTGGAGTGAAAAAAATGAAGAAAGAGTGGCCAACCATGAAATATCCCAAGTGAACCACGCAAAACAGGCTGAAGAATCAGAAAACTGAGTCTACCGCGGTTCTACCGCGACCGCGGTAGAACCGCGGTGAAGGATGTTCGCGGATAGAAGGAAATTCGGAGGCCATGTTTGGCCGCGGTTCTACCGCGACCGCGGTGGAACCGCGGCAGGAGGCGGAAATTTCAGGGGCTAAAGTGCAAAACACGGGATTTTTAGCCCAAAACCCTATTTTAAACACTAGACTTCGCCCAAGAGAGGCATGTATTGAATTGGAGAGTATCTTGGAAGAAAAACAATTGTGAGAGATCACCCAAAACATCTTTCTTCTTTTCTTTGATTTTTATTGCTAGTTTTTGATGATGAATATTATCTTATCTTGTTTACCCATAGTTATGAGTAGTTAAATCCCTTGTCTAAGGTTTTGATGGAACCTATTGGGGGATGAACTTCTTGTTTATGTGAATACAAATTGCTAGTTTCAATCTTTATTTATTCAACTATGTTCTTGTTGTAGTTAATTGACAGGATCCTCAATTAGCTGTGCCTATTTAGTGTGCATAACTCGGGAGAGAGTGCATATTTAGGTTATTGTTGAATAACACCACTCCTAAAGTATAAGAGGAATCTATAACTGCGGGTTTAAAGGCGGGATTAGGGATAAAGAAGCTTTGGGTGCAATCTTAAGTGAACTGTTTTAATTAAAGCTAGCTAGTGTATCTCGGGAGAGTGCAATAGTATATTACTGTGATTACTCGGGAGAGATTTACGGTAAGACGAGCGTTCATGATTGGTAGAGGTGTGTTAGTAAATTTGTATGAAGCATAAACAGAAGGGATTCCATCAATAGGGGAAATCTTTACCTTAGCTTTTTCTCATCATTGTTTACAACCTTAGCATTTTAGTTTACAGCTGTTTAATTTACTTGTAATTTTAGTTACTATAGAAACCATCAACTTGTGATTCAAACATTTGGGAAGCTGGTTCTGAAGAGTTTAGTGGGTCTAAAGATAGTGATTGTTAGGTTAACTCTCTGTGGATTCGACCTTGGGCGTAATACTCGGATTATATTTGCAACGTCCGCATTATCCTTTTTATAAGGCATAGTTGGACGTGATCAAGATATATAGATATGCGTAGGACACGATTGATGAATACACTGGGACAGAAATCATGTACTGTTTTCGATGAGAGTTCACTGGAGTTTAAGTATTTGGTATGGTGATTGTTTATGAAATAAGCCAAGGATTTGGTGGAGCTTTTTCCCGCATAAGTACAGAGTACCATATGAAGAATATAAAAAATGCACACTTCTGAATCTTAGTTTTATTCAGGTATAACTTCAATTATAATTTTTACTCGGTAAATTAAGATGCATTAATAAACATGACAAGAGTTATATGAAGAGATAAATATACACGGTGTTGTATATTCATAGCAATATGATTGATTTTTAAAGGAATGAATCTAAAAGGTGCAACTCTTTAATAACTGACCTGAATTCTTTCAATCTGTATGATTCCATTGCGTTGGGTTTTTTGGATAAGCATGATATTTTAGTTATTTAGAAGGATATTTAGGTAATTTAACTTTTAGCTTCTGAGATTCCCACTTTTATAATAAATATAGAAGATTAAAATTTTAAAAGTGTTCTATTTTTCTTTTAACCATGTAAATCAAAGTGCATTTCATAAGCCTTTTTGACAAAACTATAATTACACTCAATATACTTTTTTTTTATTTAAATTAAGAATTGCTAAATACCTTAAAGACAACTTTGCTCCTTCTTAAAAAGATAGTTTTCTTTTTTAATTACATTTAGGGTACTTCTTTTTTCTTAAAAAAATATCTCAAGGGAATCAAACTAACAATAAATTTTGTTAGAGACCCTTTGCTACTCATCAGCTTATCAGGAACGAACATAATTCAAAGGCAAAAGTAGATACAATTACCTTCTTACGCATTTCGAAGGAATTATAGTTTATTCAAATTAATTTTTTTTTCCTTCTAAATTTTGGAGTGCGCTTTTTATTGGTAAAAGGATCTAGAAAATCAAAGTGGTAGTTATATTAAATTTCAACAGTACTATATATTATGAGAAATCACCACGTCACTCACAAATTCTGCCGTTAGATGGGGGCAATTTTATTAATAAAATTAACGTACTGTGTTTTTTTAGACGGATAGATGGACGGAGGGTATATATAAACCATTTAGCAAACGATAGGAGCAATTTAGACTTTTTCCGATTAAAATATGATAAGGCTTTCTATAAAATATTGGCACAAAAACATTTTTGTATTGTATTAATTACGTAAAAGAAAAATAATTGCTTAATATGACTTGATTGTCGCATAAGTTGTTCATCTTTAAATTCAAACACCAATGATGTTGTATCACTAAATTCAATTACCGATTAAATGTGTTCTATTAACAAACATATATTGAAATTAAAACGACAAATAGTAGAGTAATTTCATTTACTATTGCTTTCTTTAAAGTGGTAATCAGAATTTGATTATCAACATTTACCTGCACGAAAGCAAGTGCGGCCAGACGATAGAGCCTTTCTTTTTTCTTAACAGACGTCATGTGTTGCTCGCAACAAAAAAAAAAAAAAAAAAAAAAAAAAAAAAAATACTACTTGTAATTGTATTTTGGAAGAACAAAAACATACTAAAATTCCATAGATATTAAACAAATTATGAAAATGTGTTTATACGATAAACTTGAATAATGAATTAATACTTCTAATGTCAAAGAGAAAAGAGAGCAGACCCTGTAAAAGATAATCTAAAAATAAAATAATAATAAATAAGATATTTCTAATAAATTATTTGTAACTTAGCCTAACAAAGTTTTCTCCATTAAATATTAAATAGTCAACCTAGTCGGTTTTGTTTCATATATTTCGTTTTATGAGTATACTAGTGTCACTACCCGCGCGATGCGCGGATGATTTGACAGAATATTAATCTTATAAAATTATGAAGTAATATATTTTTATTTTAATAAATATTAGTTTTTATTTTCTTATTTAATGTAGTATGCATAAATATAACAAATCTATACAAAATCAAAGGATACACATCATATAATAATCAAATAAATTATTGTCCCTTATTTATTGTTTATTAAATTAGCAAGTATTTAGTATTATCTATTTACTAATGTGATTTTTATAGTCTTGTCAATGACTTAATATTTTGATACTACTTCACTTTTAATATAACATGGATATGTATTTTCTTACTCTAGAAATATTTTTATTCTTAAAACATATGTTATACTGTTCAAAATTCTCCAATTGTCTAAATTAATCAATAATATTTTTGAGAGTTATTTATTTATCTTTTATTTTTAATTAATTCAAAATATAACTATCATAAAATTATCCTTATCCCCCTCTTTTCATCATTTTTTTCTACTATAATATTTGATTAATTTTCTCAATTTGTAAGTTACTGATAATTTAAATAATGTAATTTGAATGGACAGTTATTTTAGAATTTATGTTTTTATTATTAAATATTTATTTTATTATTTTATAGATATTTAAATTCTAAAATAATAATCAATACATAAATAACAAATTATTAACTTTTTATGCCATGTGGCTTTTTTGTAGCTGCCACTTGACTTAAGGAGGGAGCTTATAATATGTAATCTTTATCTTTAAAATTAGTTAAATAGGGGTATTTTTTTTTCTTTAAACTCAATTTTTTATTAAAAAATTATTAGTTAAAATAGGGCAGTAGGTCGTATCTTTAGAAAAATCTTATTTACTATATTCCCTTTTAAATTAAAAAAAAATCTTCCTTTCAATTTAAATTAAATGTTATTATACATATTGTCCTAAATTGCCAAATGGCTTTATAATAGCTTGCCACTTGGTGTCACGACCCAAAACTCAAACCTGGTCATGATGACGCCTCTCGTGAAGACAAGGCCAGCCGACACAATACCCATGTTAACCCTTTTATCATTAAGAGTCATTTTTAAGCCTTTAATTAAACAAATGTTTCATAATATAAGTCTGAATGAACAGTGCATAAATAACATACAAGCCCGACATCGGGGTATCACTAGTCATGAGCATCTACTACAACTGTCTAACTACCTCAAGACCAACATGGTCGGGAAAATTCACAATTTATACATAAGGAAGAATAAAGAGGGAGAAAGCAGAGCCGCGATCGCCAGGCAGCTACCTTGCTAACTCTGATGAAACTGCCACCAAGCTCAGAAATACCTGAATCTGCACACAAGGTGCATGGAGTAATATGAGTACTCAAACCCAGTAAGTAATAAAAGTAAATAAAGTCTGAGCAGTAAGAAACAATGAATCCACATTATGATAACTCAGTAAGCACAACAAGCTTTCAAATCAGAATACCAGTCAATCATCTCATTTAAAATCTACCTTTTGGTAAAAATCATTTGAAGATGCTTTTCAACAGTTTCAATAGAAGTTCAATACAATTTATAATTAAAGATATGAAAATCGTAATCGACCCCTCGGGTAAAACATAGTTCGTATACAACCCCTCGGACAAACATGAATCATAAATACCTCATAACATAAAAGTCTCAGTGGAAATAACAATACCAAATCAATGATTAAATTCCGAACATCTCATAAAAACTCCAGCTTAAATGAAAGTTGTTTAAAAGCATTTGTTTAACATTTTCAACAAAGGCTCAGTATAAAGAGGAGTGGTAATAACAATTTCATAAAACCAAGCCCCTCGGGCAAGCCTCTCAGTTACTCGAGACTCAACTCTCATAAATCAGCGCTCGCACTCAGCACCCATACTCAATAAGTACCATATAGTAATCGCTGCGGCGCGCAGTCCGATCAATATATCGTTGCGGCTGTAGACACCAGATTTTTGACCCTCCCCGAGAATTTTCACATTTTTAGCGTGAATATGTGAAATTGGGTCTAGTATAGCTATTTTTACTATTTTTACTTTATTTCGTTGCAAAAAGAAAAATTACAAAAAATATATATATAAATTTTAGTTTATGTATTTCTCATAAGCTTGAAAAATACAAAAAAAAAATAGTACCTTATTTTGTACTTTACATAATTTCGAAAATTACCAAAAAATGTAGTTCTAATAATGTTTTATAGTCATTTTAACTATGAAAAATACAAAAAATATTACTTCATATTTTATCTTAATATTTAAAAAAAACGAAAATTACAAAAAAATAGTTTTATTAATATTTTGTAGCTATTTTAAATCTTGAAAAATATTTAAAAAGATATAGTTTTGTTTAAATACTAGTCTTATTTTTGGTAGTTATTTTGCTTACATAGGACTAGTTAAGCAACGTTTTCTTATTCTTAGATCCGGGCAAAAGAATAATATTCGGGTTCAAACTACCCGGTTTTAGGCCTAATTTTCGGACCTAGCCCATAATAAACCGAGTCCACGGCACATGGGGAACCCCACCACGCGTGGGGGACATAAACCTTGAACCCCACCACGCGTGGGGCTCATTTTGTCTTGGCCAAAGCCACAAATACACGGACAAGAGATTGAAAGGGGGTTTGGAAATTTTTTTGGGGAGATCACTGTTGATTTTCTTCCTCTTTTGGAAAGAACAAACCTAAAAAACCCTACTGTAAAAAGCTACCAGCCCAACTCCATCACCATCGTCGACAACCACCCGTCCCCTCCAAAACTCCAACGCCATAACCGTCGTCACCCGAACACCACGTCCAAACGACCACCGGCTCCGACGACACCATCTCCCTCGTCGTCTCGAAAACCAGTCCATCAAACCTCCATCCATAACCCAGCCCGACGAGTAGCAGCAACGTCGTCACTGTCCAAACACCACCTCCATCAACAAACCTTCAGCTCCCATCACCACCATCACCCTCGTTCCCACCGTGAAACCACCATAAACAAACCCTACTCACTCCGTCAACAACCTCACGTCCGAAACCGCCCAAAACCACTGCCTAAAACCAGCACCACGACCAACAGCCCCCCTCTTGTCGTCAAACAACCAGCTGCCTCACGACCATCGACTGTCCAAAACCAACGCCATAACCATCGTCACCACAACCGGCTCCCTCCGTCGACCCTACTGTCAATCACTATCCCAAAACCACTAACAAAACCACCCTCGACACAGTCCAAACACCACCCTCCCTCACGTCGGACCCCAGCTCCTCGACCTCACGTCCAGTGACCATCCGAACTACTAGCCCACGACGACTTCTTCTCCTTCGTCGTAACAAAGAAAAACAGTCCGGCGACCCTCCAGTAAATCCGACCATCGCTGCTTTCCGTTCAGCCCCCTCATGTCCAAATGACCACCTGGAAAAACCAGTCCCAGCCGTGACTCATTTTTGGTCCGTTTGTGTTCGAGTTTCCGGCGCGAGTTATTCAGTCCGAGCTCTGACGACCTTCTCTACGGTTTCCCGTTCGAGGTTATCCGTCGAGGTCAGTGTTGAGGGTTGGTCCATGGCTCTATCCCTCTCTGTCTGTCCAGGTTAGTAAACTTCAAGCATTAGACGAGGAAATGTTACGGAATGTTCAAAAAATGCAATATAGAAATTGGTATGGTAATTTTCTGCCCATGTTTCGCCGTATGCATTTTGTTCATTTTTGCGTTGTGTTATTCTTGTTTCTTTGATGTCATTTAATCAAGTTGGGCTAGTTGTTCTATGACACAAGTTTGACGTTAATTTGTTCGTGGTCATTGTCTCAGTTTATTTGGACAAAATTAGTATTAGTACCTGTTGTTACTACGCCCGAAACACTCATTCGCTTAACTTCTTTTATTAAATCTTGACAAGTTATGAGATTGTAGTTGTAAAGAAGCCGTAAGGTTTAGTATTGTTAAAGGCGTAAAAATGGCATCCTTTTAAAATATAAAAATAAAAATAAATAATAATAAAAAAAAACGGGACAAGCTTCGCCAAAAATAAAAAATGTACAGATTGCGGAACCCTCACAAAAATATATGCATTAAATACTTAGATTCCGGGACGGGCCGTTTAGCAAATTTCACGGCCCTACCCAAAATAATAATGCGCTAGTTGCTTTAGGCGCGCCTTTAATAATGTTATCTCCCTAAACTCGGGTGCACATTTATGTGACCCAAATCCAAATCTCAACGGGATCGAAATACGCCTCTAATCACGGGCACATTGATTGTGGCGTGGCCCGAGATGCATTTCCATGACGTTGCAAATTCCTTTAAAAAAATAAGAATGAGATGAGCCTCGCCGAATAAAAATACAAATTGCGGGGCCCTCAGTAAATACTTGTTTTAAATTACTTAGAATTCAGGAGGGCCGCTTAGCGAATTTCGTGGCCTTCCCAAAATAATAGCGCGATAGTCTCTTTAGGCGCGTGTTTAATAATTTACTTTCTTAAACATGGGTGTGCATTTCATGCGACCCAAATCCCAATCCCAAAACATCAAATAAAATGTGTTCCGGATTATGGGTGCATTTCATGTGACGCAGTCCAAAGACGTGTTTTAAATGATGTTCACATTCTTTTAAAATAATAATTATAAAAGCGGTTAAAATATAAAATTTGCACATAAGTTCATATTTGTATAAAATCAGATAATCAAGCCGAATATAATAGTTGAGCGACCGTGCTAGAACCACGGAACTCGGGAATGCCTAACACCTTCTCCCGGGTTAACAGAATTCCTTATCCGGATTTCTGGTACGCAGACTGTAATATGGAGTCATTCTTTTCCTCGATTCGGGATTAAAATTGGTGACTTGGGACATCCTAAATCTCCCAAGTGGCGATTCTGAAATAAATAAACCAATCCCGTTTCGATTGTCCTTTAATTGGAAAAACTCCCCTGCGCCCCCGCGGGTGCGTAAAAAGGAGGTGTGACAGCTCTGGCGACTCTGCTGGGGATTTGACCCAGAACCACTGGTTCAGGGTTAGAAATTCGAGCTTAGAATAAATTGTTATGTTCAGCTTTATCTGATTTTGTTACATGATCTGTGCTTAATGTGCTAATTGGTTGCCTTTTACCGCTTTGATATTACGTGAACTGTATATAAACTGTGCCGAAACCCATATCCTTTCTGAGTCTTCTAAATCATGAAGAAGGGTGTACTTCGTTCGACTTCTTTTCTGTATAGTGTCAAATCCTAATTTAGAACGAGGTTCGGACAAGTTGCTAAGCCGGTGAAGCTTCTGTATTCCCGGTACGCTGCCCCCCTCGGCTCGAGTTGTCCGCTCGGGTAAGCCAGGTCTAGAACAAACACCCAGGTCTGAACCTAGTATAACAAAGCCACATGCCGGATCCCTAGTAGGAACGTTTATTTGCATCATGTGCATTTGACTTAGGGGACTCAACACAGGGGTTGGGTCCGTCTAGGACAAGCAACCTGAAAATAATAGACCAGCTTTTGGCATCCTATGTGCTACATGTTGTATTTAGTCAAGGGCGAATGGGTCATTTGGTCATTTCCAGCATGGTGTTATTTTAATCAAAGCATGGGGAACATTTGTGGAATCCAAGAAGTCTTGGAATTCCCTATGTCCCCCACGCTTCATTTTTGGGAAAAGCACATGGGGAACATTTGCGGAATCCAAGAATTCTTGGAATTCCCTATGTCCCCCACACTGCATTTTTGGGAAAAGCACATGGGGAACATTTGTGGAATCCAAGAAGTCTTGGAATTCCCTATGTCCCCCACGCTTCATTTTTGGGAAAAGCACATGGGGAACATTTGCGGAATCCAAGAAGTCTTGAAATTCCCTATGTCCCCCATGCCACATTTTTGAAAATATAATAAAATAAAATAAAATAATATATATATATATATATATATATATATATATATATATATATATATATATATATATATATATATATATATATATATACACGTATATATATAGAAAAAAGCATTGGAAATTCAAAAAAAAAGGATCGTGTATGTTTTCATCATCCACAAATTAGAAAATAGTGGAAAAGAGGAGAAAATAACAGTGTAGAGATGTGACTACTTATTGTTAGAAAAAAGAAACCAATGTCCGAGTAGTATCGAAACTCTGCCGAAATTTTGAGAAAATGAAAAAAAAATGTCTGTCATTGTTCTATTAAATGTCTATCATTGTGGAATCCAAAAATGTTTGTTATATTGAAAGCAAAGGAAAAATAGAAAAAAAATCATCATTGTTCTGTCTTGTTTTTTTTCAAAAATATTGAAAAGAAAATAGTTTGTTTTGCCATTAAATGAAAATGAAAAAGAGCCTGGTTTTTAAAATATTTTTTATTTTATTTTATTTTGCTTGTCTATGAAAATGCCAAAAATAAATAAATAAAAATATAAAAAGAGTCGGGCGTTGAACGTGATTTTATTATTTGTTCCAAAATAAATATATGTATAATCCAAAAAAAAAATTCAAAAGAAAATTCAAAGTTCAAAAAAATATTTTTTTTTAAGCATTTCTTTTATTAAAGGTAAAATTCCAAAAAAAAGGCATTTTTCTTTTTCTTCAGAATAAGAAAAACAAATGAAAAAACGAAAAAAAATTATTATCTTCCTTTTGAAATTCTCAAAGTTCGAGTCAAAAGAAAAGGAATTCTTAGAAGTCGTTCTTTAAAAAAAAAAAATATATATATATATATATAGTTTATTTACTCCCTTCTCGTTTGCCCGAACTACGCGGGTTTGATTCTCACCGGATGTGAGATACGTAGGCAACCCTTATCGGGTCCTGTGAGCACGTGATTTTTGTTTTGCGCGACAATCGCTCCAAAAGAATAAAAAAATTTTTTTGGTCCTGCTGTACAATTTTCGGATTTCTGTACGGCACTTTGTTGATTTATTTGTAACTTTTGCCCATTTTATTTTTTTTATTTATTTACAAAAAATGTGTGTGTCATGCATAATTCGAACCGTAATCCGGTCGTTAAATAGAAAATCATAAATAGGCATCTTCGTCCGTGATCTTGTTTTGGTTGATTTTACCTGTCTGAAATATTTTAGTGTGTGTGCAAATAATTGTATTGAGTGTGTATTTAATTTTAATTTGATTTTTTGCTTAGTTTTATTTTTAAAATAAAGAAGAAAAAGAAATAAAATGATAATAAAAAAAAACCTTTTTCTTCGGACTTGGGCCAATTTTAAACAAATTGGCCCAACAAATTCAGCCCAAAACCCAGGCCTGCCCGGTCCAGACCAGTAGATGCCCAGGGTGTCTAAACGACACCGTTTTAATCCAATGTGATCTGGGCCGTTGATCTCAGATTGATCAACGGCCAAGATCACCTCCCCATAACCCACTAATGGCCCCGACCCGTTTCCACCCGGATCGACTCAAACCCTCTAAAAGATGAAACGACACCGTTTCTTTCGAGCTGAAGGATCCTGGCCCTTCATCACATCTCATCCAACGGCCAGGATCCGCCTACCCACTAACTATATAAGCTCATAATCTTACCCTGCCCCCCTATCCGAACCCCAGCCTCGTCGTCTTCACCAGAATCCCCATCAAACCCTAGAGCCGCCCCTGTATCCTTCACCATGAAAACCGGCGGCACGGACGCCGGTGACCTCGCCCTTAACACCATAGAACCCCCGTGCCGTCCTGAACCCAAATCTACCAACCACACACCTCGAATCCTATCCCACCTTCTCGAATCTTCATTTGAAGATTCGAGTCGGAACCTAATCTACACCGATCTGCCTTAAATTCATACCAGACACTCCCCAGACCCCCCTCGTGACCAAACCATACTTGGTTTGGTCCGAATCTGATCAGGGAAGCATGAATCCCAGATCTGAGTTTTGGAACTTTGTGATTCTTCGTCACTGGTCCATATCCGTTCAACCGAAGAGATTAAGGTCTAATGGACTTTAATCAAAGTGTTTCTCATCTGAGAAACACTTCGATTAAAGTCCGTTCAGCCTTGAGAAAAGGCCTGACCGAGTCCGAGTTAAGGTTTTGATTTTTCAAGGTTTAAGGTGAGTTCTTTCCTTTTCTTTATTTGTTTTGGTCCATCTGATTTATGGTGAAGGTCTGTTCATGTTTTGTTTGTGTCCCCGAATTTTATCAACTATGCCCTGTCCACTTTGCCCGAGCCTTTGTGTTTGATTTGTTTCTTTCTTCTACTTGTTACTGAACGTGTATATGTGTACGTGCTGTGCGAATAGTTGAGCTTCAAATTTGAGCTGATTAGCTGACCCCTCGAGTACAATTCTGCTTAGTCAGTATAATTCGAACCTTGTGTGATACTGTTAAATGTCTGATTTTGGCTACGATTGTATGTGTTATAACTAATATAGTCGAGTCGACATATGTCGTCAATTAGTTTCAACTGTCTGAACAAAAATAAATCGATTTGCTTCTGTTGAACATTGCCTGAATCAATTAAGAACCAAGTTCAGTTACTTATAGTTGTTAATATGATTTCAGAAACCTAAGGCTTGGTCTGTAATTGAAATCTGAGTTGATGGCATGTGCACTTGTGCACAGCATGTGCATTGTGCACAGCTTGTTTCCTGCATAAAAGGGCTTTTGATTTAAAAATGGTTTGACAGCATATGCTGTCAGATATATTTTGCTGCCCATGTTTGCTTTTTAGTTAATAAAATGGGAAAGTTTAAGCCTGCCAAGGGAATGATGGGGGTTTAATACTTAATTAGCTAAAGTGGAACTGAAAAGAAGATGGCACATGAGAGGGGTTTTCTTTTAATCTATCAGGCTGAAAAAGGGGTAATGAAAAGGCTTATAAAAGAGAGGACCTGGAGATAAGAGAGGGGGGCATCTGATAATAGGGAGGGCAGATAGAGAGACACAGATAGAGAAGATAGAAAAAAAAAGATTAGAGGAGAGAAATACACACACTGTGAGGATATAAGAGAAAAAGAGAGAGCTGATAGAGAGACAGAGGGAGAGCATACAGGGATAGAGAGAGACACTGAGAGGGAACATCTGAGAGTTCAAATTCTGAAAACAGGAACTGGAAAAGATTTCTTTTAATAACTTCAGTATAATTTCAAAACTGAAGATTGATTTTGGATTTTGGAAAGAAAGGAGATAGAGGGTGGATATACAGAAAGCAGAAACTGTCTTTTTTCTTCCTGCTAATTGTTCGATTCCCAGTTTGTTTAACCTGTTTCAAATAAGTGCTGATTTCCCCTCAAGTATCAGCTAGGTTTCTCTTGTTTTGGTTCTTATTGGTTTGCCTTCTTTTGGAGTTGGACCGTTTGAATCCTGGGCCCACTTCTCTGCTGGTTGCTGTCATTTTTGTTGCCTCTGCCCATTGGCTATAACTGCATCTTGCACTGGGATTTTGTTTCTATTTGGTTACCTGCTGTTGCTGCTGCTATTTGGTTCCCTGCTGCTGCTGACCTTTCCTTGTCATTCTCTTCTTCCTCTTTGCATTTCAGCATTCCAGGTACACATTTCAAATCCTATGTGGGTGTAAACTGTAACAGTTCGAAAGCATGAAATGAAAGGAATTCCAAGAAGTTTAAATGTCTGTCTGTAATGCTCATGGTCTATTGTTCTTTTCGTATGAATTGATCAGTGTGTAATTCAATAGTAAAAAATGCCAGTTAGTTAATGCTTAACTGAGTTTTAGCCTCTTGTATCTTAGTTTATAGTTGTTTGTTGATATGGGTTAAGTAATGGTGTGGTACGTAGGATGTACAAATATTTGACACATTGATTGACCAGATTCTTGTTTTAGCTATAATGATATGCATAGGATAGGATACTTCCACCTTACACAATGATGTTCTGTTTTATTTCAGTTTCTTTCGTCAAAACCCGCTAGGCAGTATATAGGAGCGCGTTCGAACCCCCAGTGATAATAATGCTTAGTGGGTTAATTCCCTTAACCTAGCCTAAATGAGTCTAGTTTGAATTCAATTCAAGAGATGTTTTGGATATGAGCATAGCATTTGTCACGTAATTTCTTTATCAAAGTAGAACATTTCTCATAAAAGTAGGACGTCTTTTACTTTACAAATAACTAATCAGAAATTGATAAGATTTAGGCCCAAAGCATATACTTGAATTGACATGTATCTTCTTTCTTCTATTTTAGATTGAACATAGTTAGAAATGTAGCCACTTTAGGACATCCTTTTCTAAAATAGAGGCGAGCCTCGCCAAACAAAAATGCAAAATTGTGGGGCCCTCAATAAATAACCATAATAATTATTTAGAGTCCAGGATAGGTCGTTTAGCGAATTTCATGGCCTTCCACAAAAATAATAACGCGTTAGACTCTTGAGGCGCGGCTTAATTAAATCATATTCTTAAATTCGGGTGCACATTGATGTGACCCAAATCCAAATCTCAACGAAGTCAAAATGTGTTGACGATCACGGGCGCATTGATTGTGACGTGGTTCGAGATGCATTTTCACGACGTTGCAATTCTATAAAAATAAGTGATAATGATAAAAGCGGTTTAAACTTAATAAAAGCACGTAAGTCATAACATGTATTTAAATCAGATATTTAGCCATTATAACAATTTAAGCGACCGTGCTAGAACCACGGGATTCGAGGGTGCCTAACACCTTCCCTCGGGTCAACAGAATTCCTTACTTAGAATTTCTGGTTCGCAGACTTCATTTGGAAAAGTCGAAAATTTCCTCGATTTGGGATTCAAGATAAACCGGTGACTTGGGACACCAAAAGCCAAACCTTTCCCAAGTGGCGACTCTGAATTAAATAAATAATCCCATTTCGAATATTGTCACTTAAAATGGAAAAACTCCACCCGCGCATCTACCCTTCGGGGGCGGGCGCACAAAAAGGAGGTGTGACAGCTCTGGCGACTCTGCTGGGGACTATGACCCAGAACCACTGGTTCAGGGTTCAAGAATTCGAGCTTAGAATAATTGTTATATTTGGCTTCATTATCTGATCTTTATTACATGTTTTTGCATAACGTGCTAAATGTTGTCTTTTACCGCTTTGATATTATCTGAACTGTATATAAACTGTGCCGAAACCCTTCTCTTCTTACCTCCGGGGAGAAGCTCGCTGGTCGAGACTCCCTATTCTGTTAGTGTCAATACCTGAAATAAGAAAGAGGTCGGACAAGTTACAAAGCCGGACGATCTCGCGGGTCCCCGGTACGTAGCCCCCTCCTCGACTCGAGTTGTCCGCTCGGGTACACAGTCTAGAACAAATACCCAGGTTACGAACCTAGAATAACTTGACTTCATGCCGGATCCCTAGTAGGAACGCTTATCTGCATCATGTTGCATTTGACTTAGGGGACTCAACACAGGGGTTGGGTCCGTCTAGGACAGGCAACCTGAAATGAAAAGACCACCCTGCTGCATTCCTATCTGTTTTGCGCATTTATTTGCTTCAGTTCCGCATGCTGACCGGTTCCTAAAAAAAGAAAATAGCAGCGTAGGGAGATAATTACTTATTTTGAAAAAATAAAACCAATGTCCAAGTAGTGTCAAAACCTCGCCGGAATTTTTCTAAAAAAAGAATAAAAACAAAATTTGTTTTCTTAGTTTGAATTATTAAAAAAAATACAAAAATTTTCTTTTTTATCATTTCCAAAATAAAAAAAAAAGAAGGTATTTATTTAAAAGTAAAAAAAAAAACGGAAAATTCATAATTCAAAAAAAAAAGTGTTGTTTCTTTTGTAGTACCCCTTTTATAAATTCAAACTAATAGTCCAAATATTGCCTAAAAAATAATAATAAATATTTTCTTTAGTCTTTATCTATTTTCAAAAATAATAAAAATACTTATTCTTGATTTCTAGGTTTATTTGATTCATGATATGCCCGAACTACGCCGGTTTGATTCTCACCGGATGTGAGATACGTAGGCAACCCTCGTCGGGTTCAACCCCATTTTTGCTAAAATAGCCAAAATCATTAAATAAATAAAAAATGCGTTTCAAACTTTTTAAAAAAAAAAAGAAAAAAAAGAGTCGTAAATAAATCGGGTGACGCTGTTTTGTCATAAATAGCCGAATATTCCCGAAAGGGACGTCGGAAGGCTGACTTTGCATAAATAGCCACCTTTGGGTCTTGTTTAGCATTTTTATCCAATAGACCCACACAGCCTTAAAATCTTCGTCCCCGAAGTGTTTAAGGGCCGTGTTCAAAACTTAATCCCCTCTGTAAAATATTTTGAGTCAGTTCGTTTTGTTAAAATCACCTTAATAAATGTGCAGGATGAGCACGATGCAAAATGAACATTTTTCAATAATGACCAAAATCCCTGTCAAGTTACGGCTATGGTGGAATGATCTAGGTGTTGAAGGACAAAATGAGGTTAAGAAATATCTGAAAGGTCTTGTGGGTTTATTGGAAATCCAGCCTCGGGGAGATATCATAAGAGCTTTGGTTACCTATTGGGACCCGGCACACAATGTTTTCCATTTCTCTGATTTTGAACTCACCCCGACTTTGGAAGAAATGGTCGGATACATCGGGAATACTGAACTTCCCTTGAGGGAAAAATACTTGGTCGCCCCAAGAGTCGTCACGGTACATCGGTTCCTAGATTCATTGAAAATACCTAGAACAGTCCACAACCCGGATCTGGCAGCCGGATTTTGTACTCCATGCTTCATATATGATAGGTACGGTCATGAGGGGGATTCAATAATCCAATCAACAAACTGTGCAGTAAAGGAGTTCGTCAGAAGTGGGACAAGCACAGACGGGTAGCATTCATGATGATGTTCCTGGGCCTTCTGGTATTTCCAAGGAAAGACGGAAACATTGATTTGAAGATATCCGGGGTCGTCAGCACTTTACTCACGCAAAGTGACAGTACTCTCGCGCCTATGGTGGTATCTGACATCTTTCGAGCTCTTACAGCTTGTAAAGCTGGGGGAAATTTCTTCGAAGGTTGTAACTTGCTCCTACAGATATGGATGACCGAGCACCTCTGCCATCATTCCGAGATTTTGAGCCATGGTTCCCCGGAAAAGACCTGCATAGAAGAATCTTACACGAGAACCAAAGAGATCAGTTTGCCCAAAGGAGTCCTGGCATGGACCTCGTTCTTTCAAGCTCTTACTGCCAGCCAAATACAATGGACGTTGGGATGGTTGCCTGTTGATGAGATCCTATATACGTCGGCAGCTAAAACTCATTTCTTACTGATGGGGCTTAAGAGCATTCAACCTTACGCACCCTGCCGAGTTTTGAGACAGTTCGGAAGATGCCAGACAGTACCTCATGAGGAAGATCTTAGCACTCAAGCAGTTGAGATAAGTCCTAACGGACAATTCCCAGAAGCAAAGATTCGCCAAATCTGGAGTGAGTGTCAATATTTGAAATCAGATACTTGCGTGCGGGATCGAGCCAAAGGAGAGACGGCGCCAGGTTACCTTGCATGGTACAGAAGGGAGCTTGAGCATGAAAGGCCAGCTAAGAGGCCCCACATCCGGAATTTCACCGAATCATCGCAAAAGCAGTGGGATTGGTTAGCAAAGGAAAGAGGCTATTGCGCCGAAATCAACAAGTTAAAGCAACAAGTGGAAAGTTTGAAATATGAGCACAACGTGCAAGATGCTACCAATCTGGGAGAACGGAACAGGTTAATTCAGGACAACGAAAGACTCAGAGCCCAGATCAAACAGATAAGGGTGGATGCGGATAAACAGCCAAGGCATCGACCAGACGAGCAGCTGATAAAAAGGCTAAAAAGTGAAATCAGGGAATGGCAAGATGGTTTGGAGAAATCTGAAAACGTCATAGCGGAGCTCAGGGCACAGTGGGATACAAGAGCAAACAAGCATCGCCGATACTTGAATCAATTGGAAGGCGACCACGAGAAAACTGTTGCTAAAATAAAGAGAGAGATAGCTACACTTGAGATCAAAGTAGCTAATCAGGCCAAGGATTTCCAAATTGAGAGCAGATACTGGTACGACTCAATAGCCCAGATGAAGTTGGAAGTACGGCAACTGAAGCATCAGCATGAACAAGATGTTCAAGTCTTCAAAATATGCAGCGATCAGATAAAACGCCTACTCATAGAGAAGAAGCAAACCAGAGATAGGATCAAGGCCATTGCCCATGCCATCACCAGACAATGTCTACGATGTGAGAACATGTCCAGCGTTACCGTTCTCTCGGCAGTGTTGGGTTATGTCAAGCAGACTATGCATGAGTTGGAGCAACTTGAGAGGGATCTCACGCCTAGGACCGCGGCAAGGCCGAACGATGCCCCGCGGACACCAATTTTCAAAACCATAATGCGCTCATAAAGTCAAGCCTGTATCTTAGCACCTTCTGCCTGTTTTTTCCCATCAGAGTGATTTTTAGTCTATTTTTGAGTCTAAGTTTATTTTCAAAGATTGCTTTTTCTTTTGCAAAATGTAGTTTGTAATAGACCATTTCAACAATAAAGAGGTTGCTTCTTTTACGCTCATTTGTGTTTTTTCGAACTACGTAATGATCTGATTCACGTAGGCATCGTGATACGTAGGCAATCCTCATCGGATCCGGTCGCATTTCTTTTACTGCAAAATAAATAAAAAAAACATAAAAGAAAAACAAAAGAGAAAAAGAAAAAGAAAAGAAAAAAAAAACTAATAAAATGCCGGAATGACGCATGCTCTCGTAGCAAACATATAGTAATCCACTTAACTGTATAGGTGCATCATGCCCAACGTGAGATTAACTATCTGTTATTTGCTACAAAATTAACCGTGCGTTTGTCGTTGAGTATTTCCAGGGTTTTTGAAAAGACGGTTGGTTTGGTGAAAGTCTGGCCTCGCATTCATACTTCACGAGGTCAAGGAGAAGTGTTCAACTACCTATTGTTAGGACCAGAAGCAGTACTCACACTTACTTTACCAGGTCAAAAGGAAGTGTGGAAATGTCTTCAGAAATTCCATTGCAAACGATCCCTGTTTCCGAGGAAAGCTCGATCTCAGCCGTCCTCACACCTGAGTCCGCAACTGCGGAGGAAAATAGAATCCTACGGCTCCGCATGTTGGAAATGTTGGACGATTGGAACAATGGGAAAGAGCCGCCAAGTGTCGTCCCCGGATTCCATGAATTATTCTCCAGGTCAAGTGGGACGTCTAATGTTCCCATAAATTATCCTGCCACCCCATTCGGGTACCCAGCCACCTCAGCCTTCTCTACTGGATCGCCTTCTGAGCCTCATCCCCGAATGTCACCCACTGATGCAAGTATGAACATCTTTACCGCATCGCCTTGCCCGGTTACAGCACAACCTACCACGTACAAACCAAGCTTTGACTCATCCTCTTTTACATTCCAAGCACCATCGTTCTCAATGGAACCAACTAGGTTCGCTACCAGTACTAATCCTCTACCGCCTTAGTGCGAGCTTGCACCGGGACAGGATCAGAACCCCAGAATTGCAGAACAAAATGAGATTGCCAAGAGAATGAGAAGCCTTGAACAAAGTTTGAAGAATATGCAAGGATTGAGCGGACAAAAGAGCGTCTCTTACGCCGACCTGTGCATGTTCCCTCACGTGCACCTGCCAACGGGTTTCAAGACCCCCAAGTTCGAGAAATACGATGGGCACGGTGACCCCATTGCACATCTTAAGAAATACTGCAACCAATTGCGGGGAGCCGGCGGAAAAGAAGAACTGCTAATGGCATATTTTGGGGAAAGTCTAGTAGGGATAGCTTCGGAATGGTATATGGATCAGGAAATGTCCCGATGGCATATATGGGATGATCTCGCCAGAGATTTTGTAAAACAATTCCAGTATAACATCGACATTGCGCCAGACCGAAACTCTCTGTCGAATTTGAAGAAGAAGCCTTCGGAAAGCTTTAGAGAGTATGCTATTAAGTGGCGTGAACAGGCGTCGAGAGTGAAGCCTCCCATGGATGAAGTGGAAATGGTCACTACCTTTCTCCAGGCTCAAGAGTCTGACTATTTCCAAAACATGATGTCAGCCATGGGTAAGCCATTCGCGGAAGCGATCAAGATTGGAGAGATGGTGGAAAATGGCTTGAAAACAGGTAGGATTCTGAGTCAAGCAGCCATAAGGGCAACCTCCCAGGCCGTCCAAAGCGGGTCCGGAGGAACGACAAGGGGGAAGAAGAAGGAAGAAACGACTATGGCAGCCTCTGAAGCAAGGGAGTATCGTCATCCCAGGCCCCATTTTCCGGAAAGAGCCCCACAACACTACTACCCCCACTCAAATTTGGCATATGCTCATCAACCTTATATGGTCATGAATGCCCAACCTTATAACCATCCACCACAACAAGCCAACCGAGGCCCAGCTCCACCTCCCAGAAATCAGCCTCCTTACCGCAACCACTATAACCCACAACCCCCGCAGAATAACTTTCGCCCTCAGGAGCCACCTCGAAGGCGAACTTTCACGCCCATCGGTGAACAATACTCTACTTTGTTCCCGAAGCTAGTCCAGTTGGGTTTCTTACAACCAATCCCTCAAACGAGGCAAAACCCAACATCACCTTCTTACAAAGCCGGAGTCAGATGCGCCTATCATTCAGGGGCCGAGGGACATGATACAAATGACTGCTGGTCGTTGAAAAGAGTGGTCGAAAATTTGATAGAGCAAGGGAAAATAGTGCTAAGGGACGAGGAAATCCCGAACGTAACTAACAATCCATTACCTGCTCACAATAATGGGCCGCTGATCGGAATGATTTGTGAAGACAAAGAGTTCGATCCTGCTTTGAAAGCTATAATCGCCATTGTCGACACGGGGAAGAGGCCCGAAATGGACCAGAAACCAGAAAAGGGGGAAGAGGTCAAGGCTATAAAAAGCAAGCATGAAAAGAAGTTAGAGAAGAAAGTGGTATCTGTAAAAAATGAAGTTCTTTACATACCACGAGGTCGAGCTGAGAAGACGCAGAACTTCGGGATCAAAAAGACAAAACCTATGTACGTGCCAAAAGGGGCCTATGTGGTCCGGGGGACGATTCAACCACCTCGGCTGAATGAGCCAGTGGTTATCGGACGCGTGCCACAAAAGCCAATGACCAACCCGTCCACAGTGCCGTGGAATTATCAAAAGACTTTGGTAATGTACAAAGGTAAAGAGGTCATGGGAGAACTTCCAGAAAATACTTTCATCAGAAGGTATTCAAATACCCAAGAACTGAACAACGCCACACAAAGGTGCTTCCCTCCAAAGAAGCCCGTGAGTGTTGAAGAAGCGGAAGTGTTCTTCTAACAAATGAAAATGCCGGATTACGAAGTGATAGATCAGTTGCGCAAGTACCCTGAGCAAGTATCCATGCTGTCATTATTGATGAGGTCGACCGAGCATTAAAAGATCCTATTGAAAACCCTGAATGAAGCATATGTACCAGCTGAAACCTCGGTGGAACAACTAGAGCGAATGACAGAAAGATTCTTCGCCGTCAACCAAATCTCTTTCAGCAAGAACGATTTACCCCCGGAAGGAGCGGCACACAACAAGGCTTTGCATCTAACAGTTAAATGCGAAGACTATTATGTCAAGAGGGTAATGTTGGATGGAGGCTCAGGCGTTGACATTTGCCCGCTCTCCACGCTGCAAAGAATGGAAATTGGGGCCGAAAGAATCCGACCCAACAATGTCTGCGTAAGAGCTTTCGACGGCATCAAGAGAGATACCATGGGAGAAATAGACCTATCGTTGGTCATAGGACCAGTCGAATTTCAAGTAACCTTCCAGGTGATCGACATGGACACATCCTACAATTTTCTCCTTGGCAGACCTTGGATCCATGCGGCAGGAGCCGTGCCTTCCACTCTTCACCAGATAGTGAAGTTCGAGTAGGAAGACCGAGAGATCGTGGTCCATGGGGAAGACGAACATGCCATTTATCGCGACCCATCCATCCCATATCTTGAACCGAGAGAAGGGAGCGAACATACGGTCTATCAAGCTTTCGAGATTGTACTGGCAGAGCAGCACGAAGAGGGAATACCCTGCCCCCAGCCTTTCTTGTCTAACGCCTCGGTTATGGTGGCCAAAGAGATGATCCGGCACGGATTTAGGCCAGGGAAGGGGCTTGGACGAACCCTTCAGGGAATAACAGAACCCATTACCTTGCCAGTCACCAAGAAACCTTTTGGACTAGGTTTCAAACCTACTCCAGCAGACGAAGAGTGGGCAAAGAAAAGGAAAAATGAGGGTTGGAAGTTACCTCAACCACTGCCGGATTTATATGCAACTTTCATCAGGCCGAGGTACGTTGAAGAAGAAGATGATGAGGTCTTCACAGCTGAGGAAATCGAGGAGATATGTGGGGCGATGAGGGAAATGCTCTACGAGGTCCACATGGTTCAACCAGGTGAAGGCACAAGCACTGCTGAGATGATGTACATGGGGCCAAACGCCAAACTCCAAAACTGGGAGGCCACGCCATTCCCGACTAGATGGAAGTCCGGGTAGACCTGTCCTGCCACCTTTCCTGTGTCACAAGTTATCTCCAGGACATAACTTGAACGTTTTCTTCTTTTTGTTGTTTTGAATCCCTAGTTGTAAACATTGTTGTCTTCCAACTTTCCAAAGAAAATAAAAAAAATCATCATTTCTTTCCCATTATTTCTTTTGTTCTAATTTTTTGTTATTTTGCCTTTTATCTTTCTTTTCAGTCCTAATAATGCGGCTTTAAATATGACATGCTTGCGGACTTCACGCCCAGATCACAATGAGCTATTTAACTGCGAATTAATGAACCCAGAACCAGAATATGATGCGGAAGAGGCTTTTAGGGAGATAAACCGAGAGTTGGAATATTTCGAGAATAAACCTAAGCCAAATCTGAATGACACTGAACCGGTAAATTTAGGAACCCCGGAAGAAATCCGGGAGACCAAGATAAGCATTCACACGGACAAGAAAACGCGAGAGGCGATAATTCAACTTCTTCTTGAATTTAAAGACGTGTTTGCTTGGTCATATGATGACATGCCGGGACTAGGTGTCGATCTAGTGGTTCACAAATTGCCGATTCATCCTGATTGTCCTCCGGTTCAACAAAAGCAACGAAAGTTCAAAACCGAGGTCAGTGACAAAATTAAAGAGGAGATCACCAAGCAACTGAAAACAGGAGTGATCCGGGTAGTCCAATATACAACATGGTTGGCGAATGTGGTTCCAGTACCGAAAAAGGACGGGAAAACTCGAGTATGTGTAGATTACCGAGATCTGAACAGAGCAAGTCCTAAAGATAATTTCCCGCTGCCCAACATCCACATCCTCGTTGATAATTGTGCCAAACACGAGATACAGTCTTTTGTAGATTGTTACGCTGGGTATCATCAGGTACTGATGGATGAAGAGGATGCCGAGAAAACTGCTTTCACCACGCCTTGGGGCACCTACTGTTATCGGGTTATGCCATTCGGTTTGAAGAATGCGGGGGCTACTTACATGAGGGCCATGACTGCCATTTTCCATGACATGATGCATCAGGAAATAGAGGTGTACGTGGATGACGTGATAGTCAAGTCCAGGACGCAGGATAATCACATCCAAGACTTGAGGAAATTCTTCGAGAGGCTAAGGAAGTATGACTTGAAGCTAAACCCAGCCAAATGTGCTTTCGGAGTTCCGTCGGGCAAACTTTTGGGCTTCATCGTAAGCAGGAGAGGTATCGAGCTAGATCCAACTAAGATAAAATCCATCAGAGATCTGCCTCCCCAAGAACAAAGAAAGACGTGATGAGTCTTTTGGGCAGGTTGAACTACATCAGTCGGTTTATTGCCCAGCTGACGAGCACGTGTGAGCCCATATTCAAGCTGTTAAGGAAAGATGCGGCGATTAAGTGGACAACTGAGTGTCAAGAAGCCTTTGATAAAGTCAAAGAATACCTTTCGAATCCCCCGGTCTTGGTCCCTCCAGAACCGGGAAGGCCACTTTTCTTGTATCTAACAGTCTTGGAGAACTCTTTCGGCTGCGTCCTCGGGCAACACGACGTAACCGGAAAGAAGGAGCAAGCAATCTACTACTTGAGCAAGAAATTCACCGGCTACGAGGCCAAATACACACTGTTGGAAAGGACATGTTGCGCTCTCACATGGGTTGCTCAAAAGCTGAGACATTATCTCCAAGCCCACACTACGTTCCTCATAAGCAGGTTGGATCCTTTGAAGTATATATTTCAGAAACCAATGCCTACTGGGAGACTGGCTAAATGGCAAATCTTGCTTACGGAATTCGACATAGTTTATGTCACTCGCACGACAATGAAAGCCCAGGCGTTAGCAGATCATTTGGTCGAAAATCCGGTCGATGAGGAATACCAGCCATTGGATACTTATTTTCCAGATGAAGAAGTAAACACCGTAGAAGTGATCTCGGAGGAAGCTCATGTTTGGAAGATGTTCTTTGACGGAGCCGTGAACGCCAAGGGTGTAGGGATTGGGGCAATTTTGATCTCGCCTTCTGGTCAGCATTATCCCGCCACAGCTAGACTTCGTTTCTTTTGCACAAATAATACAGCTGAGTATGAAGCTTGCATCATGGGCATGCATATGGCAATCGATCAGGATGTCGAAGACTTACTGATTATGGGAGATTCTGACCTGATCATCCGACAAGTCCAAGGTGAATAGGAAACTCGGGATGTCAAACTTATCCCTTACCGACAGCATGTGGAGGACCTCAGCAAGCGCTTTACGTCAATAGAGTTCAGGTATATTCCGAGGTGCCACAATGAACTGGCAGATGCACTTGCTACTTTGGCTTCAATGCTACCCTACCCGGGCAACGCCCGCGTCGATCCTTTGGAAATCCAAATCAAGGAAAGACACGGTTACTGTAGTGTAATCGAGGCGGGATCAAATACGCAGCCTTGGTACCATGACATCAAGAAATTCCTGAAGACACAAGAATACCCCGAGCACGCCACTGGAGATCAGAAGAGGACCATTAGGCGACATGCAAGTGGTTTCTTTCTAAGCGGTGAATTGTTATATAAAAGGACCCCGGACCTCAATCTCCTAAGATGTGTCGATATCGAGGAATCGAGAAAGATCATGCACGAAGTACACGCAGGTGTGTGCGGACCTCACATGAACGGGTATGTCTTAGCGAAGAAAATCCTTCGAGCAGGTTATTACTGGATGACCATGGAAAAAGATTGCTTTAGCTTTGTCCGGAAGTGTCATCAGTGTCAGGTGCACGGTGATTTGATTCATGCACCTCCCACGGAGTTGCATCCCATGTCCGCACCTTGGCCATTTGTCGCATGGGGCATGGACGTCATTGGACCAATCGAACCGAAGGCTTCGAATGGACACAGGTTTATACTGGTTGCCATCGATTACTTCACAAAATGGGTAGAAGCTGTCACTCTCAAGTCGGTCACTAAGAAAGCTGTGGTGGATTTTGTACACTCAAATCTTATCTGTCGCTTCGGTATTCCTGCGACTATCATTACAGATAACGCAGCAAACTTGAACAGTCACTTGATGGGAGATGTATGCGAGCAATTCAAGATAACGCATAGGAATTCCACTCCCTATCGGCCAAAAGCCAATGGTGCTGTGGAAGCGACAAACAAAAACATCAAGAAGATTTTGAGGAAAACGATCCAAAGTTCCCGACAGTGGCATAAGCAGTTACCTTTTGCATTATTGGGGTACCGCACTACGGTACGCACATCGGTGGGAGCGACTCCTTATCTTTTGGTTTATGGGACTGAGGCTGTAATACCGGCAGAGGTAGAAATTCCTTCGCTTCGAATCATTGTCGAAGCAGAAATCGAAGACAGCGAGTGGGTTAAGGCTCGACTGGAGCAATTGACGTTGATTGATGAAAAGCGAATGGCCGCAGTTTGTCACGGACAGTTATACCAACGAAGGATGGCCCGTGCTTACAACAAGAAAGTCCGACCCCGGAATTTCGAAGTAGGTCAGCTGGTACTAAGGCGTATTCTGCCGCATCATGAAGAAGCAAAAGGAAAGTTTGCCCCAAATTGGAAAGGCCCATACATCGTAAGGAAGATATTGCCGAGAGGAGCATTGTATTTAGGTGATATCGAAGGAAATGACCCCGACACAGCAGTAAATGCAGATGCAGTCAAGAGATACTACGTCTAGATCATACTCCAAGTAGTCCTGACACATTTGAAAATGGCGAAGGTTTTATCCCCCACTACTCCCAAACACTACCCAATCCTCTCTAAAAAAAAAGAAGAAGAAAACAAAACAAAACATTGATCGAGGCCTGAACTACGTTTGACTTGATTTCGAAAGGATACGTAGGCATCCTCTCCTTGAGGTTCAGTCACACCAACAATAAAATCCCATTCACCCTGAAATTGAAACCGGGGCGCATTGAGCAGTTTAGAAGTTAGTATCATCTACCTCTCTTTACCAAGTACAAGCCTTCAAATCAATTACCAAAGATAGTGGGAAACCAATAAACATCATAAATGGAAACCGGCACACTCTGAGTTGAGAGAAATAAAATGAGAGAGTCTCGGCGGTGAAAACCTTTGGGCACCATGAGGCGACGGGAGAAGAGAAACCAAAATGAGAGAGCTTGTTTAGTAAAAACTCACAAAGAGTGATATCAAGCGATGACAGGAAGATAAATGAGAGAGGTCAGCCAGCGAAAACCCGCAAAGGGCGCTGTTGGCCGAAAAAAGAATGACGCCACCCCAAGAAGGTCTCGGCAAAGCCCCACCGGTTTGGAATCACAGATCCGTTCTGGTTCAGGGAAATGCAAGTTCATGGAAGGTCAGGCGTCCAGTCCAAAGAGCATGTCATGTCATCTAAAGCCAGCGTTATCTTCCTCAGATAAGTCTTTCTCGTCCCGAAAAGGACACTCCTTTCCTGAAGTTTGTTTTCTCCTTTCTTTGTTTCTTTTCGAATCTCTTTTATGTCTTAACCCCAAGTTCAGGATACACCGAGAAGGGCAGGTGGCAGGTTTGTTTGCACAGAATCCCGTCTCATGAAGGAAAGCGCCTCATTTCGTTGGTACGATTGCCCAAGCCTGATGAATCATCACGTCTGATGTTGTTTAAAGTAAAGAGGAAAGAGAGAAATCTTCCCCAGCAAGTCCGCCTTCAGACAAATCCCCACAGAGTCTCCCTCTGTACAAATTCCCACAGAGTCTCTCTTTGTACAATCTCCCACAGAGTCTCCCCAATAAAAAAAAAAAAATCCCCGTTGGAATTTCCTCAGCACATCCCCAGCGAGTCCCTTTGTAAATATTCCCCAACAAACCCTGGGAAACTCGTTTTGAAATAAATACCCAGCATGCCCCATTGTACAAACTCCGCACAAAGAATCCACTTTGTAAATATCCCCCCCACAAATCTTCCTTTTGTACAAATTCCCACAAGAATACCTCCAATAAAATCCCCGTTGAGAACCTTCAATCAAAACGGGACAAAAAAAAGAGAAAAGAAAAGGAGGCCTTACGAGGCAAATCATCGCAGAATCTGGAAATATAAGCCTTAGCAGTCTAAAGGGTTTCGCCATTCGAATCAAATCAATGGCGGAATTTCACAACAGAAATAAAGACGCACGAAAGCAACTGGGAACGATCAAGGTCACCAAACCGACCGTCATTTCCGAACTAACAATTGTTCTTTGTCTGAAAAGTTCAAACAGGTTTAATCCAAGACAACCGTGCAAGAAGCAGGTGTCGCCCAAAGAAGAAGGTACCTGGGTGCAAGAAACATTTCGGCAATAAGGAATTCAATCGAAAGGTAAGTTTCCACGAAACTCCCTTTTATTTCTTGTACTAAAGTAAGAAAATTCAAAAAAAAAGAAGTCAGTGGTTGTTCTCGAATTTTGTCCCCAGCCAGTCAGCATTAGGGTTTTAAACCCTAAACTGAACTTTTTCCTTTAGCCAGCATTAGTGTTTTAAACCCTAAACCGAGCTTTTTCTTCCAATCAGCATTAGGGTTTTGAAACCCTAAACTAAACTTTTTCCTTTAATCAGCATTAGGGTTTTAAACCCTAAACTGAATTTTTCCTTTTAGTCAGCATTAGGGTTTTTAAACCCTAAACTGAACTTTTTCCATTCAGCCAGCATTAGGGTTTTAAACCCTAAACTGAGCTTTTCCATGCAATCAGCATTAGGGTTTTAAACCCTAAACTGAATTTTCCTTTAGTCAGCATTAGGGTTTTAAACCCTATACTGAATTTTCCTTTAGTCAGCATTAGAGTTTTAAACCCTAAACTGAATTTCTCCATTCAGCCAGCATTAGGGTTTTAAACCCTAAACTGAGCTTTTCCATGCAATCAACATTACGGTTTTAAACTCTAAACTGAATTTTTCCTTTAGTCAGCATTAGGGTTTTAAACCCTAAACTGAACCTTTTTCCTTTCAGCCAGCATTAGGGTTTTAAACCCCAAACTGAGCTTTTCCTTTAATCAACATTAGGGTTTTAAACCCTAAACTGAATTTTCCTTTAGTCAGCATTAGGGTTTTAAACCCTAAACTAAATTTTCCTTTAGTCAGCATTAAGGTTTTAAACCCTAAACTGAATTTTTCCATTCAACCAGCATTAGGGTTTTAAACCCTAAACTGAGCTTCTCCATGCAATCAGCATTAGGGTTTTAAACCCTAAACTGAATTTTCCTTTAGTCAGCATTAGGGTTTTAAACCCTAAACTGAATTTTTCCATTCAGCCAGCATTAGGGTTTTAAACCCTAAACTGAGCTTTTCCATGCAGTCAGCATTAGGGTTTTAAACCCTAAACTGAATTTTTCCATTCAGCCAGCATTAGGGTTTTAAACCCTAAACTGAGCTTTTCCATGCAATCAGCATTAGGGTTTTAAACCCTAAACTGAATTTTCCTTTAGTCAGCATTAGGGTTTTAAACCCTAAACTGAATTTTTCCATTCAGCCAGCATTAGGGTTTTAAACCCTAAACTGAGCTTTTCCATGCAGTCAGCATTAGGGTTTTAAACCCTAAACTGAATTTTTCCATTCAGCCAGCATTAGGGTTTTAAACCCTAAACTGAGCTTTTCCATGCAATCAGCATTAGGGTTTAAACCCTAAACTGAATTTTCCTTTTAGTCAGCATTAGGGTTTTAAACCCTGAACTGAATTTTTCCTTTAGTCAGCATTAGGGTTTTAAACCCTAAACTAAACTTTTTCCCATTCAGCCAGCATTAGGGTTTTAAACCCTAAACTGAGCTTTTCCATGCAATCAGCATTAGGGTTTTAAACCCTAAACTGAATTTTCCTTTTAGTCAACATTAGGGTTTTAAACCCTGAACTGAACTTTTTCCTTTTCAGTCAGCATTAGGGTTTTAAACCCTAAACTGAACTTTTTCCCATTCAGCCAGCATTAGGGTTTTAAACCCTAAACTGAGTTTTTCCATGCAATCAGCATTAGGGTTTTAAACCCTAAACTGAATTTTCCTTTTAGTCAGCATTAGGGTTTTAAACCCTGAACTGAACTTTTTCCTTTTCAGTCAGCATTAGGGTTTTAAACCCTAAACTGAACTTTTTCCCATTCAGCCAGCATTAGGGTTTTAAACCCTAAACTGAGCTTTTCCATGCAATCAGCATTAGGGTTTTAAACCCTAAACTGAATTTTCCTTTTAGTCAGCATTAGGGTTTTAAACCCTGAACTGAACTTTTCCCTTTTCAGTCAGCATTAGGGTTTTAAACCCTAAACTGAACTTTTTCCCATTCAGCCAGCATTAGGGTTTTAAACCCTAAACTGAGCTTTTCCATGGAATCAGCATTAGGGTTTTAAACCCTAAACTGAACTCTCTCCTTTAGTCAGCATTAGGGTTTTTAAACCCTAAACTGAATTTTTCCTTTAGTCAGCATTAGGGTTTTAAACCCTAAACTGCATTTCTCCTTCGTTCGGCATTAGGGTTTTAAAACCCTAAACTGAACCTTTCACCAGCTAGTCAGTATTAGGGCTCCGGTCCTGAACTAAGCATTTTTATCTTCCTTCATCAATTATGTGAACTTCCTGGCAAATAATTAACGAAATTTTTCCTAGTGAAACTGGGGCAGAAAATTTCGTTCGTTTGTTTTCTCCCGCAGGTCTAACCTCGAGCCACACGGATCGAAATGACCCACGAGATGAGTCCCAGCTCAGAATCAAAGAAGAAAAAGAAAAAGAGAAGATGTCCCGAGATATCGGAGTAAATGGAAGGCAGATTGACTCCAACATTTGATTAAGGCCCCGAACTCTGCCAGTCGCGTTTGTGAGCACGTGATTTTTGTTTCGCACGACAATCGCTCCAAAAGAAATAAAAAAATAATAATTGGCCCTGCTGTACAATTTTCGGATTTTCTGTGCGGCACTTTGTTGATTTATTTGTCACTTTTGCCCATTTTTATTTTTTTATTTATTTATTTATTTAAAACAAAATACAAAATGCGTGTCATGCATAATCTGAACCGCAACGTGTTTGTTTAAATAGAAAGGCATAAAACGGGCATCTTTGTCCGTGATTTTGTTTTGTTTGATTTTTGATTTTACTTGCTTTGAAATATTTTTAGTGTGTGTGCAAATAATTGTAGTGAGTGTGTATTTAATTTTTATTTTTGATTTTTTGCTTAGTTTTGTTTTTAAAATAAATAAGGAAAAGAGATAAAAATAATAATAAAAAAATAATAAAAGAAAGAAAAGAAAAGACCCCTTCCGGACTTGGGCCAATTTGTTAAAATTGGCCCAACAAACTCAGCCCAAAACCCAGGCCTGCCCGGTCCAGACCACCTGATGCCCAGAGAATCCAAACGACGTCGTATTTACACAGGTTGATCTGGGCCGTTGATCTCAAATTGATCAACGGCCAAGATCAATTCCCCATAACCCACCAACAAACCCGACCCGTCTCACCCGGACCGACCCCAACCCTTTACCCTTGAAACGACGTCGTTCCCTGTTAGCCAAAGGATCCTGGCCCTTCATCTCATCTCATCCAACGGCCAGGATCCACTTGCTCACTAACTATATAAGCTCATAACACTACCCTGCCCCCCCTATCCAAACCCCAGCCTTCGCCGTCTTCACCATAACCCCCAAACCCTAGAGCCGCCCTTGTATCCCCCACCATGAAAACCGGCGGCATGAACGCCGGTGACCTTCACCTTAACACCATAAAACCCCCTCACCACCCTGAACATAAACCTGTTGACCGCCTAATTCGAATCATCCCCTAGGTCCTCGAATCTTCTTTTGAAGATTCGAGTCAAAACTCGGTTTACACCAACCAACCCCAGCTTCACACCAGACACTCCCCAGACCCTCCTCGTGACCAAACCATACTTGGTTTGGTCCGAATCTGATCAGGGAAGCATGAATCCCAGATCTGAGTTTTGGAACTTTGTAGTTCTTCATCACTGGTCCATGTCCGTCCGAGCCACAGAGATTAAGGTCTAATGGACCTTAATCGAAGTGTTTCTCATCTGAGAAACACTTCGATTAAAGTCCGTTCAGCCTTAAGAAAGGTCTGTCCAAATCCGAGTCAAGGTTTTGATTTTTCAAGGTTTGAGGTGAGTCTTGCTTTCTTTTCTTCATTTCTGTTTGGTCCATGTGAGTGATTAAATGTCTGTTCATGTTTTGTTTCAATTTGTGTCTTTGAATTTTTACCAACTTCTGTTTGACCACTTTGCCTGAACCACTGTGTTTGTTTGAATCCCTCCTTTATTCTGATAATGCGTGTGTATATGCTGTGCGAATAATTGGGCTCCAAATGTTTGACTGATCAATTGGCTCCTCGAGTACCACTTTGTTTAGCCAGTACAATTCAAATCATGTGTCCTATACTTTGAATGTCTGATTTTTGGCTACGATTGTGTATGTTAATGCTAATATAGTCGAGTCGACATGTGTCGTCAATTAGTTTCAACTGCCTGAGCAAAATAAATCAATTTGCTTTTGTTGAACATTTGCCTGAATCAATTAAGAACCAAGTTCAGTTACTTATAGTTGTTAATATGATTTCAGAAACCTGAGGCTTGATCTATAATTGAAATCTGAGTTGATGGCATGTGCACTTGTGCACAACATGTGCATTGTGCACAGCCTGTTTTCCTGCATAAAAGGCTTTTGATTTTAAAAAATGGTTTGACAGCATATGCTGTCAGATATATTCTACTGCCCATACTTGCTTTTAGTGAATAAAATAGGAAAGATAAGTCTGCCAGGGAATATTGATGGGGTTAATACTTAATTAGCTAAAGTGGAACTGAAAATGCAAGGCACATGGGAGGGGTATGGTGATAGTTTAAACAGGCTGTTAAAAGGGGTAAGGAAGGTTTATAAAAGGGGAGATCTGACTAAGATAGGCAGACAGAATTAGGGGGGAAAAAGAAAAATACACACACGGGGAGGAGTTTTGAAAGAGAAAGCTTGAAATACATACAAAAAGATACAGACAGAAGAGAAATACATACACTGTGAGGATAGAAAAGAAAAAGAGAGAGTTGACAGAAATAGAAAGAGAGCAAGAAAGAGATAAAACAGATTAGGAAATCAGAAACTTGGTCTTGTTTGTCTGAAGCTCATCTATTGTCAATACGTTAGGCAGTGTTGCTTCTTCTAAATTTCAATCGAGATTGTTGTTAGTGTTTGTTGCATTTGGTATATCCCGGAATTGGATTGTCTGGAGTATTGTTGCCATCACACTGTGTGCTGTTTCATTTGGCTTTTTTTTTCTTCTTCAACTCTAGTTCCACCTCGCAATAGAATCCTTTCTGTTGTGCTGTTCTGATTGCTGCTGCTATTCTGCTTACTGTTGCTGCTGCATTTCTGCCCTGCTGCTACTGCTAGTTCTGTTTCTTGCTGCTGCTGATTTCCCCATCTTTTTCTTCTTCTCCTTTGCATTTTCAGTGTTTCCAGGTACACATTTCAAATCCAACTTTGGTGTTAACTGTAACAATTCAAAAGCATGAAATGAAAGGAGTTCTTGAAGAAGATTTAGATATCTGTTTTGTAATGCTTGTGATATACTGACTTCAGTTGTATAAATTGATTAGTGTGATTCAGTAATGAAAGATTAGTTAGATAATACTCAATCAAGTTTAGGCCTCTTGCATCTTAGTTTATAGTTGTTTGCTAGTACAAAATGTAATGATACAATACATAGAAGGCATGGAGAATTAGTATAGATTTTTGACTGGATTCCCGTTTAACTGAATGACATGCATAGAATAGAATATTTCCACCTTACACAAATGTTCCTTGTTCATTTTAGTTTTCTTTTATCATAACTCGCTAGGCAGCATATAGAAGCACATTCACACCTCCGCAAGTAACGAGACATAGTAGTTAATTCCCTTAAATTCAGCTTCAATAAGTCTAGTTAAATTCAATTCAAGGAACGTTAGGACGCAAGTATAACATTGGGTCAATCTCGAACGTAATTTCTTTTGTCCAATTGAAGTATGTTTCACAAGTTATGACATCCCTCCACTTTGTAAATAATTAATCAGTAATTGATAAGAATCCGGATTAGGCAAAAGCATATAGTTTATATTAGCACGTCCCTTTTCTTTTAATTTTAGAGACGAACTTAATAGAAAGTATAGTCACTATAGGTTTATCCTTTAAAAATAATGAGACGAGCCTCGCCAAATAAAAATGCAAATTGCGGGGCCCTCAACAACTAATCATAATATTTAGAATTCAGGCTAGGCCGTTTAGTGAATCTCATGGCCTTCTCAAAAAATAATAACGCGTTAGACTCTTTAGGCGCGGCTTAATTAAATCATATTCTTAAATTCGGGTGCACATTGATGTGACCCAAATCCAAATCTCAACGAAGTCAAAATGTGTTGACGATCACGGGCGCATTGATTGTGACGTGGTTCGAGATGCATTTTCACGACGTTGCAATTCTATAAAAATAAATGATAATAATAAAAGCGGTTTAAAACTTAATAAAAGTACATAAGACACAACATTTATTTAAATAAGATATTTAGCCATTATAACAATTTAAGCGACCGTGCTAGAACCACGGGATTCGAGGGTGCCTAACACCTTCCCTCGGGTCAACAGAATTCCTTACTTAGAATTTCTGGTTCGCAGACTTCATTTGGAAAAGTCGGAAATTTCCTCGATTTGGGATTCAAGATAAACCGGTGACTTGGGACACCAAAAGCCAAACCTTTCCCAAGTGGCGACTCTGAATTAAATAAATAATCCCATTTCGAATATTGTCATTTAAATTGGAAAAACTCCCCTCGCGCATTTATCCTTCGGGGCGGGCGCGCAAAAAGGAGGTGTGACAGCTCTGGCGACTCTGCTGGGGAACGAACCCAGAATCTCTGGTTCAGGGTTCAAGAATTCGAGCTTAGAATAATTGTTATATTTGGCTTTATTATCTGATCTTTATTACATGTTTTTGCGTAACGTGCTAAATCTTGTCTTTTACCGCTTTGATATTATCTGAACTGTATATAAACTGTGCCGAAACCTTTCTCTTCTTACTTCCGGGGAGAATCTCGCTGGTCGGGACTCCCTATTCTGTTAATGTCAATACCTAAAATAAGAAAGAGGTCGGACAAGTTACAAAGCCGGACGATCTCGCGGGTCCCCGGTACGTAGCCCCCTCCTCGACTCGAGTTGTCCGCTCGGGTACACAGTCTAGAACAAATACCCAGGTTACGAACCTAGAATAACTTGACTTCATGCCGGATCCCTAGTAGGAACGCTTATTTGCATCATGTTGCATTTGACTTAGGGGACTCAACACAGGGGTTGGGTCCGTCTAGGACAGGCAACCTGAAACGAAAAAGACCACCCTGCTGCATCCTATTTGTTTTGTGCATTTATTTGCTTCGGTTCCGCTTGCTGACCGGTTTCTAAAAAAAGGGGAAAAATAGCAGCGTAGGGAGATAATTACTTATTTTGGAAAAATAAAACTCATGTTCAAGTATTGTCAAAACCTCGCCGGAATTTTTTCTAAAGAAAAGAGAATAAAAAAAAACAAACAAAATTTGTCTTCTTAGTTTAAGTTATTAAAAAATATATATATATAAAATTTTTTCTTTTTATCACTTCCAAAATCAAAAAAGAGAAGGTATTTTAAAAAGTAAAAAAAAATTAAATAAAAGAAAATGGAAAATCCATAATTCAGAAAAATGTGTTGTTTCTTTTGTAGTACCCTTTTTTATAAATTCAGACTAATGGTCTAAATATTGCCAAAAAAAAATATATTTTTCTTTAGTCTTTATCTTTTTTCAAAAATAATAAAAATACTTATTCTTGATTTCTAGGTTTATTCGATTTTCTCTATTCATGATATGCCCGAACTACGCCGGTTTGATTCTCACCGGATGTGAGATACGTAGGCAACCCTCGCCGGGCTCAACCCCCATTTTTCTAAATAGCTAAAAATAAATAAATAAAAAAAAAAAATGTGTCAAATTTTTAAAGAGTCGTAAATAAATCGGATGACGCTGTTTTGTCGTAAATAGCCGAATGTTCCCGAAAGGGACGCCGGAAGGCTGACTTTGCATAAATAGCCACCTTTGGGTCTTGTTTAGCATTTTCATCCAGTAGATCCACACAGCCTTAAGATCTTCGTCCCCGAAATGTTTAAAGGCCGTGTTTTTAAACTCGATCCCCCTGTAAAAAAAAAATTGAGTCAGTTCGTTTTAATAAAATCACCTTAATAAATGTGCAGGATGAGCACAATGCAAAATGAACATTTTTCAATAATGACCAAAATCCCTGTCAAGTTACGGCTATGGTGGAATGATCTAGGTGTTGAAGGACAAAATGAGGTTACGAAATATCTGAAAGGTCTTGTGGGTCTGTTGGAAATCCAGCCTCGGGGAGATATCATAAGAGCTTTGGTTACCTATTGGGACCCGGCGCACAATGTTTTCCATTTCTCTGATTTTGAGCTCACCCCGACTTTGGAAGAAATGGCCGGATACATCGGGAATACTGAACTTCCGTTGAGGGAAAAATACTTGGTCGCCCCGAGAGTCGTCACGGTACATCGGTTCCTGGATTCATTGAAAATACCTAGAACAGTCCACAACCCGGATCTGGCAGCCGGATTTTGTACTCCATGCTTCATATATGATAGGTACGGTCATGAGGGGGATTCAACAATCCAATCAACAAACTGTGCAGCAAAGGAGTTCGTCAGAAGTGGGACAAGCACAGACGGGTAGCGTTCATGATAATGTTCCTGGGTCTTCTGTTATTTCCGAGGAAAGATGGAAACATTGATCTGAAGATATCTGGGGTCGTCAGCACTTTACTCACGCAAAGTGACAGTATTCTCGCGCCAATGGTGGTATCTGACATCTTTCGAGCTCTCACAGTTTGTAAAGCTGGGGGAAATTTCTTCGAAGGATGTAACTTGCTCCTACAGATATGGATGACCGAGCACCTCTGCCGTCATTCCGAGATTTTGAGCCACGGTTCCCCGGAAAAGACCTGCATAGAAGAATCCTACACGAGAACCAAAGAGATCATTTTGCCCAAAGGAGTCTTGGCATGGACTTCATTCTTTCAAGCTCTTACGGCCAGCCAAATACAATGGACGTTGGGATGGTTGCCTGTTGATGAGATCCTATATATGTCTGCAGCTAAAACTCATTTTTTGCTGATGGGGCTTAAGAGCATTCAACCTTACGCACCCTGCCGAGTTTTGAGACAGTTCGGAAGATGCCAGACGGTACCTCATGAGGAAGATCTTAGCGCTCAAGCAGTTGAGATAATCCTAACGGACAGTTCCCAGAAGCAAAGATTCGCCAAATCTGGAATGAGAGTCAATATTTGAAATCAGATACTTGCGTGCGGGATCGAGCCAAAGGAGAAACTGCGCCAGGTTACCTTGCATGGTATAGAAAAGAACTCGAGCATGAGAGGCCAGCTAAGAGACCCCACGTCTGGAATTTCACCGAGTCATCGCAAAAGCATTGGGATTGGTTAGCAAAGGAAAGAGGCTATTGTGCCAAAATCAGCAGGTTAAAACAACAAGTAGAAAGCATGAAATATGAACACAACATGCAAGTTGCTACCGATCTTGGAGAGCGGAACAGGTTAATTCAAGAAAATGAAATGCTCAGAGCCCAGATCAAACAGATAAGGGTGGATGCAGATAAACAGCCAAGGCGTCGATCAGACGAGCACCTGATAAAGAGGCTAAAAAGCGAAATCAGAGAATGGCAAGATGGTTTGGAGAAATCTGAAAACGTCATAGCAGAGCTCAAAGCGTAGTGGGATACGAGAACAGATAAGCATCGCAGATACCTGAACCAATTGGAAGGCGACCACGAGAAAACCGTTGCTAAGATAAAGAGAGAGATGGCTGCACTTGAGATCAAAGCAGTTAATCAGGCCAAGGATTTCCAAATTGAGAGCAGATACTGGTACGACTCAATAGCCCAGATGAAGTTGGAAGTACGGCGACTGAAGCATCAGCATGTACAAGATGCTCAAGTCTTCAAGATATGCAGCGATCAGATAAAACGCCTGCTCGTAGAGAAGAAGCAAACCAGAGATAGGATCAAGGCCATTGCCCATGCCATCACCAGACGATGCCTACGATGTGAGAACATGTCCAGCATTACCGTCCTCTCGGCAGTGATGGGTTATGTCAAACAGACTATGCACGAGCTGGAGCAACTTGAGAGAGATCTCACGCCTAGGACCGCGACAAGGCCGAACGATGCCCCGCGGACACCAATTTTCAAAACCATAATGCATTCATAGGTCAAATCTGTATCTTAGCATCTTCTGCTCGTTTTTCCCATCCGGGTGATTTTTAGTCTGTTTTTGCATCTAGGTTTATTTTCAAAGTTCATTTTTTCTTTTGCAAATGTAGTTTGTAATAGAACATTTTCAACAATAAAAAGGTTGTTTCTTTTACGCTCATTTGTGTTTTTCGAACTACGTAATGATCTGATTCACGTAGGCATCGTGATACGTAGGCAATCCTCATCGGATCCGGTCGCATTTATTTTACTGCAAAATAAAAAAAAACATAAAAGAAAAACAAAAGAGAAAAAGAAAAAGAAAAAAAAACTAATAAAACGCCGGAATGACGCATGCTCTCGTAGCAAACATATAGTAATCCACTTAACTGTATAGGTGCATCATGCCCAACGTGAGATTAACTATCTGTTATTTGCTACAAATTAACCGTGCGTTTGTCATTGAGCATTTTTCCAGGGTTTTTGGAAAGACGGTTGGTTTGGTGAAAGTCTGGCCTCGCACTCATACTTCACGAGGTCAAGGAGAAGTGTTCAACTACCTGTTGTTAGGACCAGAAGCAGTACTCACACTTACTTCACCAGGTCAAAAGGAAGTGTGGAAATGTCTTCAGAAATTCCATTGCAAACAATCCCTGTTTCTGAGGAAAGCTCGATCTCAGCCGTCCTCACACCTGAATCCGCAACTGCGGAGGAAAATAGAATCCTACGGCTCCGCATGTTGGAAATGCTGGACGACTGGAATAATGGGAAAGAGCCGCCAAGTGTCGTCCCCGGATTCCCTGAATTATTCTCCAGGTCAAGTGGGACTTCTAATGTCCCCATAAATTATCCTGCTACCCCATTCGGGTACCCAACCACCTCAGCCTTCTCTGCTGGATCGCCTTCTGAGCCTCATCCCCGAATGTCGGCCACTGATGCAAGCATGAACATCTTTACTGCATCGCCTTGCCCGATCACGGCACAGCCAGCCGCGTACAAGCCAAGCTTTGACTCATCCTCCTTTACATTCCAAGCACCATCGTTCTCGATGGAACCAACTAGGTTCGCTACCAGTACTAATTCTCTACCGCCTCAGTGCGAGCTTGCACCTGGACAGGATCAGAACCCCAGAATCGCAGAGCAAAATGAGATTGCCAAGAGAATGAAAAGCCTTGAACAAAGTTTGAAGAATATGCAAGGATTGAGCGGACAAAAGAGCGTCTCTTACGCCGACCTATGCATGTTCCCTCACGTGCACCTGCCAACGGGTTTCAAGACCCCAAAGTTCGAGAAATACGATGGGCACGGTGACCCCATTGCACATCTTAAGAAATACTGCAACCAATTGCGGGGAGCCGGCGGAAAAGAAGAACTGCTAATGGCATATTTTGGGGAAAGTCTAGTAGGGATAAGCTTCGGAATGGTATATGGATCAGGAAATGTCCCGATGGCATATATGGGATGATCTCGCCAGAGATTTTGTAAAACAATTCCAGTATAACATCGACATTGCGCCAGACCGAAACTCTCTGTCGAATTTGAAGAAGAAACCTTCTGAAAGCTTTAGAGAGTATGCTATTAAGTGGCGTGAACAGGCGTCGAGAGTGAAGCCTCCCATGGATGAAGTGGAAATGGTCACTACCTTTCTCCAGGCTCAAGAGTCTGACTATTTCCAAAACATGATGTCAGCCATGGGTAAGCCATTCGCGGAAGCGATCAAGATTGGAGAGATGGTGGAAAATGGTTTGAAAACAGGTAGGATTCTGAGTCAAGCAGCCATAAGGGCGACCTCCCAGGCCGTCCAAAGCGGGTCCGGAGGAACGACAAGGGGGAAGAAGAAGGAAGAAACGACTATGGCAGCCTCTGAAGCAAGGGAGTATCGTCATCCCAGGCCCCATTTTCCGGAAAGAGCCCCACAACACTACTACCCCCACTCAAATTTGGCATATGCTCATCAACCTTATATGGTCATGAATGCCCAACCTTATAACCATCCACCACAACAAGCCAACCGAGGCCCAGCTCCACCTCCCAGAAATCAGCCTCCTTACCGCAACCACTATAACCCACAACCCCCGCAGAATAACTACCGCCCCCAGGAGCCACCTCGACGGCGGACTTTCACGCCCATCGGTGAACAATACTCTACTTTGTTCCCTAAGCTAGTCCAGTTGGGTTTCTTGCAACCAATTCCCCAAACGAGGCAAAACCCAACATCACCTTCTTACAAAGCCGGAGTCAGATGCGCCTATCATTCAGGGGCCGAGGGACATGATACAAATGACTGCTGGTCGTTGAAAAGAGTGGTCGAAAATTTGATAGAGCAAGGGAAAATAGTGCTAAGGGACGAGGAAATCCCGAACGTAACTAACAATCCATTACCTGCTCACAATAATGGGCCGCTGATCGGAATGATTTGTGAAGACAAAGAGTTCGATCCTGCTTTGAAAGCTATAATTGCCATTGTCGACACGGGAAAGAGGCCCGAAATAGACCAGAAACCAGAAAAGGGGGAAGAGGTCAAAGCTATAAAGAAAGTGGTACCAGCAAAGGGTGGAGTTCTTTACATACCACGAGGTCAAGCCAAGAAGACGCAGAACTTCGGGATCAAAAAGACAAAACCTATGTACGTGCCAAAAGGGGCCTATGTGGTCCGGGGGACGATTCAACCACCTCGGCTGAATGAGCCAGTGGTTATCGGACGCGTGCCACAAAAGCCAATGACCAACCCGTCCACAGTGCCGTGGAATTATCAAAAGACTTTGGTGATGTACAAAGGTAAAGAGGTCATGGGAGAACTTCCAGAAAATACTTTCATTGGAGGGTACTCAAATACCCAAGAACTGAACAACGCCACACAAAGGCGCTTCCCTCCAAAGAAGCCTGTGAGTGTTGAAGAAGCGGAAGTGTTCTTCCAACAAATGAAGATGCCGGATTACGAAGTGATAGATCAGCTGCGCAAGCACCCTGAGCAAGTGTCCATGCTATCATTATTGATAAGGTCGGCCGAGCATCGAAAGATCTTACTGAAGACCCTGAATGAAGCATATGTGCCAGTTAAAACCTCGGTTGAGCAATTAGAGCGGATGACAGAAAGATTCTTCGCCGTCAACCAAATCTCCTTCAGCAAGAACGATCTACCCCCGGAAGGAGCGGCACACAACAAGGCTTTGCATCTAACAGTTAAATGCGAAGACTATTATGTCAAGAGGGTAATGTTGGATGGAGGCTTAGGCGTTGACATTTGCCCGCTCTCCACGCTGCAAAGAATGGAAATTGGGGCCGAAAGAATCCGACCCAACAATGTCTGCGTAAGAGCTTTCGACGGCATCAAGAGAGACACCATGGGAGAAATAGACCTGTTGTTGGTCATAGGACCAGTCGAATTTCAAGTAACCTTCCAGGTGATCGACATGGATACATCCTACAATTTTCTCCTTGGCAGACCTTGGATCCATGCGGCAGGAGCCGTGCCTTCCACTCTTCACCAGATGGTGAAGTTCGAGTACGAAGACCAAGAGATCGTGGTCCATGGGGAAGACGAACATGCCATTTATCGGGACCCATCCATCCCGTATCTTGAACCGAGAGAAGGGAGCGAACATACGGTCTATCAAGCTTTCGAGGTGGTACTGGCAGAGCAGCACGAAGAGGG